>NC_050528.1:8897075-8913972 GCF_002922805.2 Oryzias melastigma
AAAGATAAAACGACATTTTTAGCGACTTTACTCCTTTTTCTTTCAGTTTGGAGGTGTTAAAGTAGAATTATTCATCTTTGAAAGTCAGAAAAAAAGAACCCACCTTGAAAAACCAGCATTTTTAGTTTTTTTTTTTAAGTGAAAAACTAAAAACAGATTCCTTATTTACCCACAACATTTTATCTGCAGTAGCAACAGAGAGCCAGAGAGGGAGGGGTCGGACCGCATGGCTGTGCGAGGAGCTCCCGGGAGTCTGGAAACTTCCAGAAAAGGCTACAGAGGTGCTGCTGCGGCGCTGAGAGGCTGACGATGTCCAGGCAACCAGGAAAACCGTTTTTAGAACAGAGCAGGAATGAAAAGAAGATTTTTATGTGTGTCAAAGATGTAAAGCAGACCCCCCCTCCCAGAGAGATCCGCAACCCTGTGTATGTATGAAAGAGACAAAGATGCTCTTTAATGTTTAATTCTTTCATGTTTAGACATAAAGGAAATAATGTAGTGATCAAAATGAGATGTGACTGAGGATGGCATTGGTGAGCCTTTAGCACCCTCTTGTGGTGAAAGAGGAAATACAAAAAAAAGGCTTTCAAATTTGGTCGATATTTAGCCGTCAGCTCACATTACATAACCAGAATTCAGGGGCGCTATGGCGTCATACAGCGGTAACTCTCATCAGGGTGCGCCGATTGTTTTCGGTTCAGTTTAGTTGACATCAATTCCAATCTTCCACAGGAAAAGGATCCGTTCCACCAACCGCTGCCAATCTGACCTTCAGCGGACCGAAAAGCGCCATCCGAAAAGCCTATGACTCACGCGTCTGATTCCAGCAGAGCCGTTTCCATGAACACAACTTTTGTTGTGCGGTGATTCACCGCTCAAATGCACGAGAACCGAGAATTCTGCCAGTTTACTCTGCTCCTCACAAAGCCAGGCCTTGTTTGACCCAGTCAGTTCTCTTTATTTTCACATTACTATAATGCTTTTAATGAGTTTTAATGGCGGCTGCTCTTTCAACTATGAGCAGCCAAACTTGATTTAATAAAGGAGCTGCCTCCTACAATCCTTCCACATGTGTATTAAGAGAAAAAAAGAGTACTTGGATTCTGCAGAAAGTATTAAAGATGGAAGATAAGGGAACCTGTGGCTTCAGGGAAATACAAAGTACAGCCTTTTTTATGGTTCATCATGTACCGTTGAAGCTCAAACATGAACTCAGGTTTTAAAAGGAATCAAAAATGTTGGGTTTGAGAGTTTTTAAGTTTTACTTTGTGCAAAAAATTGTAAATCTAACTAAGAAAATCAAATTCTATGGAGCAAAAATAGTATCACCCCATCACCTGCGTGTGCAGGTCTTGATTTGTGTGTAACTCTAGATTTGTGTGTGCGTAATTGTTGATTTGTGGGTAATTCTTGATTTGTGTGGGCATAATTCTTTGTTTGTGCGGAACCTTGGACTTATACATGTGTAACTTTAGATTTCTATATGTGTAATTGTTGATTTGTGCGTAACCTTAAAACTTATGCATGAGTAATTCTCGATTGGAGCGTAACTTTGGATTTGTGCGTGCATAATTCTTGATTTGCGCATTACTTTGGATTTTTGTGTAGCTTTGGATTTGTGCATTCCGTAATTTTTGATTTGTGCATAACTTTGGATTTGTGCGCAATTCTTGATTTGTGCGTAGATTTGGATTTGTGCGTAATTCTGGATTTGTGCATAACTCTGGATTTGTGCGTGTGTAATTTTTGATTTGTGCATAACTTTGGATTTGTGCATAACTTTGGATTTTTGTGTAGCTTTGGATTTGTGCTCAACTTTGGATTTGTGCGTAATTCTTGATTTGTGCGTAATTCTTGATTTGTGCGTAGCTTTGGATTTGTGCTTTACTTTGGATTTGTGCGTAATTCTTGATTTGTGCGTAATTCTTGATTTGTGCGTAACTCTGGATTTGTGCGTAAATCTTGATTTGTGCTTAACTTTGGATTTGTGCATAAATTTGGATTTGTGCGTAGCTTTGGATTTGTGCTTAACTTTGGATTTGTGCGTAATTCTTGATTTGTGCGTAACTCTGGATTTGTGCGTAAATTTGGATTTGTGCGTAAATCTTGATTTGTGCGTAAATCTTGATTTGTGCTTAACTTTGGATTTTTGTGCAGCTTTGGATTTGTGCGTAATTCTTGATTTGTGCGTAACTCTGGATTTGTGCATAAATTTGGATTTGTGCGTAGCTTTGGATTTGTGCTTAACTTTGGATTTGTGCGTAACCTTGGATTTGTGCATAACTTTGGATTTTTGTGTAGCTTTGGATTTGTGCTTAACTTTGGATTTGTGCATAACTTTGGATTTTTGTGTAGCTTTGGATTTGTGCGTAAATTTGGATTTGTGCATAACTTTGGATTTTTGTGTAGCTTTGGATTTGTGCTCAACTTTGGATTTGTGCGTAATTCTTGATTTGTGCGTAAATTTGGATTTGTGCATAACTTTGGATTTTTGTGTAGCTTTGGATTTGTGCTCAACTTTGGATTTGTTCGTAATTCTTGATTTGTGCGTAACTCTGGATTTGTGCATAAATTTGGATTTGTGCGTTGCTTTGGATTTGTGCGTAGCTTTGGATTTGTGCGTGGCTTTGGATTTGTGCGTAGCTTTGGATTTGTGCGTAATTCTTGATTTGTGCGTTGCTTTGGATTTGTGCGTAGCTTTGGATTTGTGCGTAATTCTTGATTTGTGCGTAGCTTTGGATTTGTGCGTAATTCTTGATTTGTGCGTAATTCTTGATTTGTGCATAACTCTGGATTTGTGCGTAAATTTGGATTTGTCAGTGTGTAATTCTTGATTTATGTGTATCTTTGGATTTTTTTGTAGCTTTGGATTTGTGCGGCTTTGGATTTGTGCGTAACTTTGGATTTCTGTGTGTGTAATTCTTGATTTGTGTGTAAATTTTGATTTTTGTGTAGCTTTGGATTTTTTCATAACTTTAAATTTGTGATTGCGTAATTCTTGATTTGTAACTCATACAATATATTTTGTACATAAATACAAAAACCATGAAATAAAAAAATACAACTTATCCACGCACAACTTAAAATTACAACAGCTTTAAACTAAGTAGATCCACAAATCTTTAACCCTCGTGCTCTCTTATGGGGTCCAGATGACCCACCCTTACATCGACGTGTATCCATCCCATGACAAATGTGGACAAAAGTGGACATGATTTAATGTCTGCCAAGGACACCAGTGAAAATCAGAAATCATAGAAAAAACTAAGTTCAGTGCTGTGCTCCCAATATCAACATATCTAGGATAGCACAAGGGTTACAAAGTACGCACAAATCTCTTGTTATGCACACACAAAACCACATTTACGCACAAATCTGAGGTGAGACTTTTTTAATGTGACGCGTTTAAACGCTGCTAGAATGCTGGGTCGGAGTTTTTCTTTTCAGCTGATTTGGACTTAGATTGTCAATAGTATCTGGTAAAACTTGACATTTTCCAACTTAAACAGAACGCACAAATCTTTTCTTTATCTGAGACGCGAGTGTGTGTGCGGAACAAGCCATTCGTGCGTAATTTTTAAAGATTTGTGCGTGTAGTTAGTTTTAAGTTGTTGTAATTCTAAGTAGTGCATGTGTAAGTTGTATTTTTTTAGAATGTCATAATGTTTGTACTTGTGTGAGTTACAAATCAAGAATTATGCACACACACAAACTGTGGTGAGTCTATTTTCTCTCCATAAGTTTCCAGCTCCTTTTACATTTTTCTTTCACGCAGCGTCGTATCAGAATCTGTCCTTTTACAGAAGTCCGCTCACCCTTCCTGTGTCTGGAGAAGATCTTGCTCGCAGCTGTCGAATTGGACCGGAAGATTCCACTGAAGCTCAGGCGGCGGGGAGACTTTGGCGAGGAGTTCTGATTGGACGGATAGGGAAAGATGGTTTTGGGCGAGGTGGAAATGGGTCTGGATTGTGCCGGAGCGGAGAGCGGCGTCGTGGGCACGCTGACGGGGCTCTTGGCAAAACCTCCTTTGGTGGGGCTGGCCGATCGGATCAGACGCTCTCCCTGGAAGACAATAAGGAGGAAGTTTTTGTATCAGTCATGCCAGGCAGCGGGAGGCTGCAGAGGAAATCTGAAAACAATCAGTTCAGGAGCTCTGCAAGAGGAAAAATGATTTATAAGTGTTTAGTCATGAGCACTTCTTCTTTTTTATAGACTTAAAAACTCTGCTTTGTTTAATAGTCACTCATAAAGTGCAGCACAAAAATCTAGTTTAATAACTAAGCTACATTTATTCATATCTGGGGACAAAACTTAACTGGTTGCAACAGTTTTAAAAGATTCTTCCATTATAAACGCCACAGAAGGTCATTTTTTATAACTTTATTTTGACACTGTTAACTTTTGAGAATAGCAGTAAATTATTAGACCGTGTCGACACAAACAGGATTGTTTTTCAATGACAAACTCTCATTCGTAGTCATCACAGAACTCTTTCTGCAGAGATAAAGAGCCTTTATTTTTGCCAGAGGGGCCAACTTAGTCCTTGTTGTTGGAGATAAGTCACTCTAAATCCAAATGGAACAAAGTTCATTCCTTATCGGTGTTAAAAATAAGACAACAGAAAGAGTTAAGTCGAGGAACTCACTGATCAGACTTTGTTTTAGTCGGGATCTGAAGCAGAAGATTACAAAACAGAGCCAGCTTTCTTGTAAAAACGAGTCCTGAAAGCGCATGCTGCTATTTTGAGAAAACAAGATAATGACTTTTCCAGGTAGATTAACTTATGACGTAAAAACACAATTGACTTAACCCATAGTTGATGTTGCAAATAACTTCAGTTCTTCCTAAAGAGCCTGAGCACGTTCTTCAGATTTTTTTTTTTTGTCATATTGAGCTATTTTGAACCACTTCACTGTAGTGAAAATTGTGTTTTTAACCAATTCTTGTGGCAATTTTCTGACAATGGAGTTCAAATATGAGGAAAATTAAGGTCATAATAGTGTTTAGTCATTCAAATTGTTGTTAATCATCACAAATTAAAAAACTTTATTTGCATTTTGAGGTAGAAAACACATCAGAAGCTCCCAGCTCTGCTACACTGTTAGAAAAAACATTTTTTTTAAAATAGATCTATGCATGTCTGGATAGCTCTCGCCATTTTTCTTGCACCAGTAATGTTAGGTTGAGGTGTGAGGGGATGTAAGCTAGTGAGAGTGAGTATTAATGGAGAGCTTTCAGCAACAGGGATGGGGAGTTTTTCCCACAACTTAGAGCTGAATTTCTACTGTAATGAACTCCTGTTGGTCTGCAGAAACTATGTCCAAGAAAATTAAAGGTTTCTTGATTTTGGCTAAAAACACAGTCAGTCATAATTAAAAAAAAAAAACACTGATAAAGGGATTTTCTTTATTTAATAAACTTTGTTCCTTTTATTCTCATTAGTGTCCAGGTTTTGTTTTTGTCCCCTTTTGTATTTTTTCCCCTCTAGACTCAAGCCAGGTTTACCCCAACACTTTTAAAATAGATCAAAACATGAATGAAATAAATCTTTAGAGCTACATTCAGCTGGAAGAATTCTGCACGACTACAACCTTGCTTAGTTTTCTAGCTATTACGGTCCTTTTCCTGGTGACTGGGATAGGCTCCAGCATCCCTGAGACCCCCAAAAGAATGAAAGGCCCTATATTGTGCATTTGTTGAGTCTTTCAGAGTAAACTAAATTTCAGTTATTTTCGTGAACTCATTACGACCCGATTTCTGAGGCTCCGCCTTTCTCTCCCCGTGGGAGTCGCCCATTTCATGACATCATTCTAGAGCCGGCCTTGGCAGCGTGTCTGTGTGTTTCAGCCACGAAAACAAACAATATCTGAACTCTTGCAAAGATGGATGTACATATTGCTCATTTAAAATGAAAGCGTTTTGCCGATCACTGGATTAAGTGAAGGGGCTGTTCTTGTCTAACCCACTGGTTTTCGTGCGTTGGAAGGGGCTGGTGCTCAGAGTGCAGGTTTTTAGAGGAATACTAAGAGATGGGTGAATGGATGAAATCATGAGGAATAAATATTATAATACACTCTAAAGCTCAAAAAAGTCGACTTTGCATTATACAGGCCCTTTAAATAGTTTTGATAAATGAATGTCATCTTTAAACCCTCACACTACTCTCATGTATACGATACCGTTTCATAAAAGCACTGCTTTTATGCCGACAGACAAGATTCTAAGTAATTTAGAGGAGTTGAAATACCTGTAAACCTTAATTAACCTCTGCTGCAGAACAACAGCTCTTAACTGTTTAAACAATTGTGCGTTTCATGGAAAAAGCCTTTCTGTGTTCTTCAGAAATGAACAGAATTTTTTAAGGGTTAACCCTTACACACCAAAGCTTTAGCTCCAGCGTTCAAATTCCTCCTTTCCCACCTTGACCTGAATGAGGTCACTTCGAAACTAGTGAACCTTCAACAGCTCCTATTAATTTTCTCATTCTCTCCGTGAAGGTCATCAGATTCATTTGGAAAAGAGTCGGGTGATTTTCACCCGAGCAAAAATATTTACATTATTTTAAATTTGCTGCATTTTTAAAGTCTCACATGTCCCAGGAATGAGTAGCCAAGTGGAATTTAGAATTTGGAATTTAAAATTTAGAACATAGAATTTAGAATTTAAAGTTTCAAATTTTACATTTAGACTTCAGAATTTAGAAATTTAAAGTTTAAGATTTACAATTTAGAATTTAAAGTTTAGAATTAGAAGTTATAATGTAGAATTCAGAATTTAGAATTTAAAGTTTAGAATTTAGAAGTTATAATTTTGAACTTTGGATTTCAGATGTAGAATTTAGAATTTGGAATTTAAAATTTAAAATTTAGAACATAGAATTTAGAATTTAAAGTTTTAAATTTTAAATTTAGACTTCAGAATTTAGAATTTAAAGTTTAAAATTTACAATTTAGAATTCAGAATTTAAAGTTTATTTTAAACTCATCACTTAAACACAAGTCAAAGTAGGGATGTGTATTGACAAGAGTCTGGCGATACAATACGTATCATGGTTCCTGACTCACGATACAATACGTATCACGATATATTCAAAGACTGAACCAGTTTCATTATTTTTTAAAGAGTATGACTTAGAAAAAAGAAATTCTACCTGAATATTAATTCATTGTAATAAAATGGTAACATTTATTTTATATAATGATCACAACGTTAGCACTGCGGCTCTATAGCAATCATGATCTGATACTGACGTGGCACCAAGTTTCGATTCTGTACATATTCCAAGTAAAAACCAAGTAGTAGATTTCTCATAAAGACAAAAACTGTGAGGCTGACTCAACATTTAATACAAGCTGGTCATGGTGTAAAGATGCTCAAAGAGGCTCAATGCTCTGCGGAGTCGGGGGTTTGAGTGGAAAACAAAAATAAGACGAATTAATAATATATATACAGTATTCCCATCTTATTTACAGGGATTAGGGACCGCGAATATGCAGAGAATACGGAGAACCTCCCACCCCCGTGGTCAAAGACCGCCGGCAGCACACTTCATGAAATCATTGAATTCCTCATTCATCAAATAGGAAACACCTGCTATGGATGATAATTATTATCCACGATTATCTTCTTCAGCGAATCAAGATTTTTTTTTTTTGGGCCGCTGCTGATCCCATTTCTCCATGCAGAGGCGTGGGAAAAAGAAGGAGGGGGTACTCCTCTCGCGGAGGGGGGTCGCAGACAGGCGCTTCCCTCCGCAAAACTCCTTCTGACGCAAACATTTCATGCAAGCGTCTTTAGATGTCTGAGGTTTTGTGATGAACCGGAAGAGTCACGTGACTGAATAAAAAAAAATGTATGTGGTTTTGTGTATGTATCAGGCGATTGGTGCGTACTTTTTAAAGATTTGTGTATGTATATAATTTAAAGTTGTGCGTGTGTAAATTATATTTTGTAATTTTTGTACTTGTGAATACACAATTACAAGTGCACAAAGGCACAAAATGTGTTGTATGAGTTGCAAATCAAGAGTTACGAGTCTATTTTCTCTCCCTAGTACTGTCTAGTACTTTTTAAAGATGTGTGTATGTATATAATTTAAAGTTGTGCGTGCGTAAATTATATTTTGTAATTTTTGTACTTGTGAATACACAATTACAAGTGCACACAGGCACAAAATGTGTTGTATGAGTTGCAAATCAAGAGTTACGAGTCTATTTTCTCTCCCTAGTTTTGCAGCCCCTCAAATATGGAAGAAGAAATGTTGGTGCAGCTTCCTCTGTGAAAGAAACAAAACTCACTTTTCAAATGACTCAGTTATGCTGACATTCTGTTTTTTCATGAAAACATTTAGTTACACACGTCTATAGCAATAAGAGAAATACATTAGATTCAGCATGACAAAGCATCATTTGGGATTTGTGTGAAATCTTTAATAAAGGAAAAGAATTTCCATCCTAATCCCAATCATTTTTTCAATCTTAAATACAAAACGATGAGTCCACCTTAAAAGACAGCCGTTCCAAACATGTCAAAAACAGGCTGCAGTCTTTCTTTTTTTAATTTTTTATTATGGCTCTGTGCTTTTATGCATCTGCCTCCCCAAGGTCCAAATTACATAAACACACGGAGAAATCTTTCACTGTTTGATATGCACATCAAAACAGACCATGAGAGATGGCAGCTAATCTAGCAGGAGACAGAAAGAGCTTCCTCCCACCACTGCCTGCTGCCTGCTCTGGATGTGCCAACAACAAGTTATTTAACCCTTCGTTGGATGCACAACCAACTCCATTTTGGAGACTGTTTTTACGGGAAACAGTAAAATGCAACAGGGTGTTTTGGCAACAAAGGGAGGGAAAAAAAAACTCCATTAATGTGAGGAGGAAAAAGAAAACTGCTGATTTGGAGAAAATAAATCCCCTCTGATGTGAAGGTCCAAATACTGCCGGGTGATAAGATAAACTCAAAGGGGAAGGTCTGTTTGGTCTACTTTCCTGGCGCTCGGACTCCACATTTCTCTTTACACCAATCCTGTGGCAATCCGAGGGAGCGAGCGCACACGCCCATCTTTTCTGTTTGCCAACAAATCTCAATCTGCAGTTGTGCAAGAGCTTGTTAAAGCAAGAGAAGGAACTATCAGGAGCAAGGGGGGGGGGGCGTTGTTTTTATGGACGCTCTTCCGCTCGGGCAAAACACGAGACAGTACAGGTTTGATCCCGGATAAAACTGAAATATGCATGCCGTCTGGTGGGGTTTTTAATGTTTTCCAAAGAACAGGAGCAGAAAAATCAATTTCCTAGTGTTTGTTTTTGCTGTCTGAACACTGTAGGCGTAATAAGGCAGCAGAACTTCAATTTTAGCTCACCGAAAAGTATACTGTGTAATGATTTTAGGGCAAACAAAAAGAACAAAGCAAACAAAAAAACTTAAATTTAAGAAAATATATATGATTGAGTGTACCGTCTGTGTGCCGCTTTTGGAGGAAGAACCGGTTTCCACTTGGGAGGCAGTAAACGCACCAAAGTCCTGCAGAACAGAGATGGTGTCAGACATGTGGGAAGGAATCAAGGAAGCTCAAGCAAACGACTGACTAAAAACACTATTTTTGATCGAATGGCTAAAAGACGCGACTCTCCACAGGCTAGACTAACAAAAACAGGCAAGAAGCATGCAAAACATCATGCAGAAACATGCATAAAAAACAAAGCACTCTATAGAAGTGGATGTGTAAGGCTCTTCTGTTATTCCTTATGCAACTTCACCACCACAAATAAGGATGGGGAAGTTCACGGCGCCGTGGCAAGTTCCAACATTTTGCACTTGGGTGTCAGCCACAATAACTGAGCTGCATTCACCAGTACATTCGATTACCGCGTCTCGGACACGTTTAAAGTCAGAAATATTGAAGTGATACTTGCGTTTTGTTGTTTTTGAGCCAAATGAGTGCTGACTGTGCAAATATTTAGACCAGGAAGCAGATGCACAGACAGGAACGGAGATGTTGGAGACATTAAAAATGCAGACATGGTTGTCAGCTGGTTCAAAAGCGGTAAAGCTTGGGTGTGTTTGCAAAACTGTGCATTTTATAAAAAAAATAATAATAAAATGATAGTATTTTAGATCATTGTATTTATGATTTTTATCCCCTTTGAAGCAATAAATCAGAAATAAAATACAGCTCCAACAAATGACATCAGATGTAAAGCTTAATTTAAGGAATTTAATCAAAATATATGATAGAAAATTAGAGTTTGAAATGGATTATTAATGAGGAAACTCGGTGTAACACGAGCAGGCTGCTGTCAGTCACGCAGGAAAACAACTTAGAACCTTTCTGCTCAGATTTGCACATTTCCCCTCCTCTCCCCAGAACTTCCTCGACTCTACAGTTCATTAAAAGTCCCCGTGAGAAGCTAAATGACTTCACCGACTCACTGGCATGTTAATCCGCAGACTTCTTCTCCTCTTTGGGGTCTTCTTGGAGCTCTGCTTGCTGGACTCCATCACCGTGCTGCCCATGTTTGTCCGTGTGAAAAAGCAGCACGAATAGTAAACGTGCCAAAGCGAGCGAGCGACAGCAGACCTCCAACAGCCGCCTCCACCCCCTCTGACACTCGCTACGACAGCACCGAGGCGAGGCGAGGCGCTGCCCCGCCGACCAGGAAGTGAGGGCTCGGCAGTGAAAACACCGCGAGCTCCGAATGTTTACAGGTGTAGCGACGCATTCCGCAACCCCGCAGAAATGTGTGTCCCGTTTTTTGGGAGGCTTAGTTAAATGCCAGAAGAAAAAGATGTAAATCTCAAGAGCTTTAAATAAAATAACAATGTAAATAAAATATTTTAATTTCCACTTTTGTTGCCTCCTAACGCCCACTATCCTATCTGTAGAGGTTTATTTAAAAAAAAAAAAAATAAATAAAAAAAAACATCTTCAGCAGTTTAAGTGAAACAGCGCATCCCAATTGCCATGTTTTCATATTCCATTTTTGTTATTTATTCGTTTATTTTTTTACTACTAAGGAAGCGTAAAAAAGGCAAACTAATATATATAAAGGCACATGCGAAGACAGACCGACGGGAAAACTTTAGGGAAACAAATAGTGTCAAAACACCACGCAGATGTTTTACCAACAGATGTCAGTATTACTTGACATTCTATGGAGCTCCTAAAGAGACATCGAAGTTAAAAAAAAAAATCTTTCAATGACTAAGCTTTGGTAATAAACTGTACTTTCTTGTGCACTAATTCATATTTTTGGAACAGTTTTTGGGGAACAAACTAGTGTTTTGTGTGCAAACATTAGTCGTTTGTGTACCATTTTGTGGACCCCAATAGTGTTTCATGTCCACAAAATGTGTGTTTTATAAGCATTTTGTGGACATGAGTTAGCATTTAGTGTGCAAAAATCAACATTTTGTGGTCACAAATTTGTCTTTTTTGGGCAACAAAGTAATATTTTGTGTGCAAATTAGCATTTAGTGTGCAAAAATCAACATTTTGTGGTCACAAATTTGTCTTTTTTGGGCAACAAAGTAATATTTTCTGTGCAAATTAGCATTTAGTGTGCACAAATTAGCATTTAGTGCGCAAAAATCAGCATTTTGTGGTCGCAAATTTGTCTTTTTTGCACAAAGTAGTATTTTGTGTGCACAAATTAGCATTTTGTGTGACCAAATTAGCATTTTGCACACAAATAGGGTTTAATGCACACCAAACTTATATCCTATGAGAATTTTGTGGACATGAATTAGCATTTGGTGCACACAAATTGCCATTTTGCTCTCACAAATTGGCTTTGGGAAACAAACTAGTATATTGTAGATATGAATTGGCATTTTGAGGCCACAAAATGACGTTTTATCAATATTTTGAGGGGACAAGTTGGCATTTAGTGGGAACAAACCATAGGCATGTAGCTCTTTTTTTGCACACAAATGATTTTTTTGTTTGGGTATTTTGTGTGCACAAATTAGCATGTAGTGCACCGAAGTTAACATTTTTGGCTGCCAGTTAGTATTTTGTGGCATTTTATTAGCATTTTATTTGCCATTTTGGGGGGAACAAACTAGTATTTTCTGTGTACAAATTAGCATTCTGTGGCCTCGATCATCATTTTTAATCGAACAAAATAGATATTTTATTAACATTTTATGGCCATGAATTAGCATTTTATTATTTTTTTGTTTGCACAAATTGATATTTAGTCGGCACAAACCATACAAACTAGTATTTTGTGCACAAAATTTTGCATTTTTTACACAAATTATCATTTTGTTTGCAGATAGGTATTTTGTGCTCACAGCTTGGTATTTAAAAAAATGCATATTTGTTAACAAAGTAACATTTCTTTTGCTTCAAATTAGTATTTCATTACATTTTATTTGCATTTTTTGTGCACACAAATTGGGATTTTGTGCGCACAAATTAGCATTTTCTGGACATAATATCGTATTTTCTGGGAACAAAATCTGACATTTTATTGTCCTTTTGTGGTCACAACTTTGCATGATGTGGCCACAAACTCGTCTTTTTTGCACAAAAAATAGCATTTGTGGTCTCAAATTAATGTTTTGTGGTGAGGAGGAATTAAAAAAACTAACATACTAATTTGTGCCCCAGAAAATGCTAATTTGTGTTGATTTGTGCCTCAAAGTTCTATTTTGTGCTCAAGAAATTCTAATTTGCATCCACAAAATGCCAATTTGTTCCTACAAAATACTGACCACAAATGAATAATTTGGGGGAACAATTTATTATTTTATGAAGGCCTTGTCCAGGGCTCTGTACTGTACTACTTAGAACTTTGACAAAAGCTTCAGTGCATTAACAGTGACAATTTACGTATACATGCAACACAATATATACAAAAACTTTCATTATTATGAATAAAATATTAAAAATCAGTGAGCTTTAGCCATTACATGAAGGAAATATGATTTTTATGGTACACTTTTGGTGTCTGTGGTGAACCTGTGGCTTTGTTGGTCTGATTACCGTATTTTTCGGACTATAAGTCGCACCGGAGTATAAGTCGCAGGGGCCAAAAAATGCATAATGAAGAAGAAAAAACCATACATAAGTCGCACTGGAGTATAAGTCGCATTTTTTTCAAGTAATTTATTTTACAAACTGGTTGAAAAAAACGATATTACATCATCCTGGAAGGTAAGTTATAACATTCATAAGTGAATAGAAAACAGGCTGAATATGTGTCAACACATATTCACATATTAGCATCATGAAAAAAACGAAAAGGTGTAGCTTTTATATAACATATAGTTTTATTTAACTATAGCCTCAAGAACTCATCAACTTTGTATCTTTACTGTAATTAATTGCACGCAATCTCACTCCATATCACTAAATCCGTTAAATTCTTCGTCCTCTGTGTCACGTCTGAATAACTAAAGTAAATAAAGTAATTGCATAGATCACCATAAGATGGCACTCTAGACTTACGGTCCATATCTCATCTCATTAAAAATTCGTATATAAGTCGCACTGGAGTATAAGTCGCAGGGACATTCAATCTATGAAAAAAACCGCGACTTATAGTCCGGAAAATACGGTAGTCAGTTTTTTGCTTAACAGTGAAAACATTTATTTGCTTTCCTACTGACTGGCACCAACCGATAACCACCAGAGGTGGTGTGGGGTTCAATGTCTCGCCCACAGACACTTCAACACATGGGCAGGTAAGGCGGGAATCCAACTTGCAATCTTCGTATCAAGGGCTGATCGCTCTACCGCTGCACCACAATTGATTCAATGATTAACAGTCAATTCAAAAAGTGAACTTTACATAGTCATAAAAGCACTTGCATCATAAACAAAAAAAATAACTTACATTTATTTCTAACTTTTTAAAAAGAATAATAGTGTCATCTAGTGGGAATAACTGTATTAGTAATTCAACACAAAAGAAGAAAAATATGAGGGCATTTCTTCTTCATTTATTTGTATTTTATTTGTGATAATTAAATTGTAAAAATCTTTTGTGTTTCTGGTACACAGTCTTTGAAATGACAATGTCATTTGTAAACATCATGGTCTAGAAATTCCTGTCTATCAGTCTATTTCTCTAAATCAGGGGTGTCAAACTCAATCGCACAAGGAGAAAACCCAAAACACACCTTAGGTCGCGGGCTGAACAGGATAAACAATTATTGAACACTCTAAAAACAAATGTTTAAAACTTTGAAACCATAACGTTTTAACATAACTAGATATATAGCATTACCTGCGATAATGTTAGTGTGAATACTGTAAGCTGAATTTGGCCACTGAAGATGCTAGTAATAGCTGTCTGGTTAATAGCTGAAAACACTGAAGCTGATAGCCAGCTAAAATTAGCTAAATGCCAAATTAGCTTTAAAGAAACAACAACAACAACAACAATGAAAACTTAGGTTATCCAAAACAACTAGCATGTAGCTGAAAAATAGCTAAACTTCAAAATCGCCTCAAAAACTGAAAAAAGCCTTAATTAGCAAAAAACAACTAGTGTGCAAATGTTAGCCTGACTCCAAAACAGCCTAAAAAACTTGTTAAAAAGCCTAAATCAGCCAAAACAGCTAGCACGTTGCTGAAATATTAAACTAAACTCCAAAACGGTCTTAAAAAAACAGCCAAACAGCTAGCATGTAGCTGAAATATTAAACTCAAAATCAACCTAAAAAACAAAGCCAAAACTAGCCCAAAACAGCTAGCATGTAGCTAAAAATAGCTACACTTCAAAATTGCCTAAAAAACTGAAAAAAGCCTTAATTAGCAAAAACAGCTAGTGTGTAAATGTTAGGCTGACTCCAAAACAGCTTAAAAAACTCTTTTAAAAAAGCCTTAATCAGCCAAAACAGCTAGCATGTAGCTAAAATATTAGCTAAACTCCAAAACAGCTTAAACAATCTTATTAAATGCCAAAATAGCCCAAAAAGCTAGCAGAATGCTAATTTTTAAAACTTGAAAACCGTAACTTCTTTACAAAATTGTGAATAATAAAAAAATGCAGGAATATTATTCCAGAATAAATCAACTTAAACCTTAAATAACTTTACTCCCCATTAAAATATATTTTGTCAAAATTAGAAGTTAGAAATGCTAGAAATGAGCGCAAGATAACATTGGGCCATTAATAACAATAAAATAAAATAATCTGAAGGGCCAGATATAATTACCCGGAGGGCCGGATCCGGCCCCCGGGCCTTGACTTTGACACATACTCTAGATTGACAAAGACAAAATACAGTGTAGCTCCTTCTCATTTTCTCCAGAAGCATCCTCAATGACAAATATTGCATCTGTGGTTCCTTTTAAATATTTTGCTTTATCATAATAATAATAATAAAAAAATAAAATAAATACAAACCTTTAACCCATAACAACTCATTTATCCTTAAAGGAAAATAACATGAGACTTACGACACAACACATTTCTTGATGTTCTTCTGATGGCGCCATGGGTTCGTATGGGTTAAGAAGCTTTGCTTTTGGTGCAATAGAGACACTCACCTGATAAAGTTTCTGTTGAAATTTTTATCTTAAGGTTTTTAAATCAGAAATGCTAACAAAAACGCTTCTTTTCAGAATAAAAGCTCACTTTTAGATATACAGATTGGCTTCAAATTTCTTTGTTTTAGAGATAATCTACAAGTTTAAAACAAAATATAAAGGAGGAATTTGTAAATAAATTTAGTTCATTCGTTACCTCACGTCCACAATATATATATTATGAATTTTGTGAAGAGCTAATCAGATCTGATGTTAGTTATGTAAACTGATGTATGAAATATACACATCACTCTTGACCTGACTGTAGTTCTCATGATTAACCTTTTTTATGATTGTTATGCAGTTAGTTTTAATTACATTTTAGTTCTACTTTATTGTTTTAACTGTAAAGTCATTTCTTGTGATGATTCGGCCCAGATCTCCCTTGAAAAAAAGATCTCAATGGGATTTCCTGGTAACTTAAAATAAAAAATAAATAAACAACTATGCTGCTAACATGAAAAATTCAATACAGTTTAATATAAAAGTGTTTAAGGAGAAATTGAATTAATAATTTAAACTTTTTGCACCAACCTTACAAAGGACACATCATTTTAATATAATCAATACTATAATTATGTCAAAAATAGTCTATAAATGCATTTTTGTTTTAATTCATTTAAGAATGTACGTTAAATTCCATTAGTAAAAACAAAATCTGTTCAAAAACGTTCTCTGCCCCCATCAACTACTGGAAAATATGACTTTTATAAATAAAATGACACGGGCTGGGTATCGGTAAGAAAAATCCAGATTCGATTCACCAGAGCATGGATCAAATTCGATGTTTTTTTTTTAAATTCTTTTGATCCACTCAATTCAATTCAATTTTAAGCTTACACGATTTACACATTTTTTTTTTTTTTAGAAATACATTAATAATCTACTATATGCTTTGAATATATTCATATTAATCTGATACAGTTCACATTCTGTAAAATGTATTAGTGAAATAATGAGATTGTTAATAGCATACAGTGTTATATGGTTTCTAAAAAAGGAGAAGCCCTAACAAAAAGGTTCAGATTATTAACATTGTAAACATTCTTCTGCTTCCTGGAGGAAGTTTCCATTTGGCCACTAGGTGGAGCTAGCGCTAAAAGAGTACATTCTCTTTTTAAGAAGAATAAGCAAAGTATGAGCAAAAAACGATAATTTAGACCACAATTTTTCCTTTAAAAGTATTTTCTTAAAAAAGTTTGGAAAATTCATGCCTGTGAATATATAAAGCTGTTGATTTAATCATTAATGTACGCTAAGGCCGACCAAATGTTACCATTAGCCGTCCTATGGGAAACCCCATTATGTGTTAGCATCAAGCTAGCGGACTTTAGCTTTGTATCCTTAAGG
>NC_050528.1:8914232-8927272 GCF_002922805.2 Oryzias melastigma
TCGGAAAGAAAAAAGAAAATTCGTAGCACAGACACACTGGCAGGTTGAAGTACTTTACAAGAGAAAAAAATATCCAAGAAACAATTTTTTTACAACCATTCATTGAGAAAATATATACAATTTAGTCTTCGGAAAGTTAAAAAAATACATGCCATATACATTACAAGTTCTAAGACTGTCTGCAAAATTTTACAGTCAATTTGAAATTGTGCACGCAAAAAACGTCCATTTCTAAGCATGTGACTCGTGAAGTGTCAGTATAAGAAATATTTTTGATTAAGCACAATGCCGTTCCTGTCCAAGAAAAGGGTAGAACAAGCTACGGTTCTACGTACGATTCTGTTGCACGCTAGTGCGCCCAAGTCACAACGTCGTTACAGATTTTCAGCTAAGTTTTAAAAGTAGAATAAAAACAAAAACGAGTAAAATACATGTTGCTGTTCTTGCCATAAAAAGTTAAAAAGTTGTTTGGGGGTTTGAAAACCTAATTCACAGTTCTTTAAAATCCAACCTGATTAACAGCAAACGTATCACAATGATATCTTACTACTTTAAGAGCTTTTTTTTTTTTTTTAAATCTGTAACTGGTTACACTAGTCAACAAAAATATTTCTTTTTTGAGTGGTCAAAGTAAGTGTAAGTCACAAAACACTACGCTACAATACCTTACTTTAATACAACAAAAATACTTTGTGAATTATTGTGGTTATTTTACAAATTCTGTACAGAATAATCATAATATATACTCTGACTGAAATAACAACCATCTTAAATAAATTTCAATGACAAAGAGAACAAAAACAGTTTAAAAACACCCAAACATCGAGAAGATTAAGGTAGTATTTGGTCGTTATTCCTATAGTTTTCTTTATGTACATTTATACAAAAAAAGTAACAGCATGTCTTCTTCAGTCTTCAAAAACAATCTAGAGACCTTCTGTAAGTCAATCTCATTTAAAGAATAAAATTCATTCACTCAGTAATAAATACAAAACCTCTCGAATTCCACACAAATCACATGACTGAGACCTATGATAAAACTGACTCATGGAATCAAGTATTCAAAAGTTTTCATGTGTATGTTTTTTTTCTATTTTTTTGTTGTTTTTTTTTTAGTGCAAGTTAATATTCCCTTCACGGTATTCACTGCTGTACATTCCTCATTCAGTGATGTCTACATTTAGTCATACGGTTTACATTGACAGTATGTAACAAAAGGGCCTGCCCTTAGTAAGCAATAAGGCCGCACCCTGCACAGTGCTTTCTCATTCGCTGGTGGATTCCACAACCCATGAACATCAAACAAACACGCAGATACAGACAGACAGACAGACGGAAAGACGGAGGAGCGACGCAGCCTCCGCATATGGCACAAGTCACATCCTGCTACTGTGAGATCTTCCCTTCCTCCACCTAGGTTTCTGTTGAACGACCCCGACGGACACACGGATGGATTCGTTCCTCCTCGTCGGTGAAATGACTTGTGTGAAGTCCCTTTTCTTTGAGCTGAGCTGGCGACAAATATAGGTTTGGGGGTTTCTCGTTTTCCTCAGTTAATCCACTTTCTGCATTTAGGGGCGCCGCAGTGGCAAGCTATCCTGTGCTGGCCCTCCACGGCGTCGAACTGATAGTCGAAACACAGCTGCAGGTTGACAGGGTGGGAGGAGACAGAACAGATCAGCATCACAGTCCAACCCCCTCTTGAAAACCCTCTAAAGCAGGGGTCCTCATATTTTTCTATGTGAGGGCCACATAACTGTTTTCTTCACTGATGGGGGCCGGGGTCGGTTTGTAGGCTAACAGAAAAAGTGTAGCAATAACAGCCTAGACGTAAACATTTACAGCTTTCCAGAAAACCAAACATAGCTGAATTTAAAAATAATTCATTTCTTCAATCTTAATAGAAAAACAAAACATTTTAAAAACTAGATATGTAGCATTACCTGTGAATGCTGTAAGCTGAATGTGGCCACTGAAGATGCTGAAATTGATAACTAAAAATGCTGATGCTAATAGCTGAAAACGCTGACACTGATAAGCTAGCTAAAATATTAGCGAAATGCCAAATTAGCCTAAAAAAATGAAAAAAATCTTAATTAGCCAAAACGGCTAGCATGTAGCTGTTATATTAGCTTAACTCCAAAATTGCCTGAAAACTGTCAAAATGTCTAATTTACACAGTTTTCTTCTCTGATGGGGGTCGGGGTCAGTTTAAGGCTAACAGAAAAAGTGTAGCAATAACAGCCTAGACGTAAACATTCACTGTTTTCCACAAAGCTAAACATAGTCAAATATAAAAATAATTCATTTCTGTAATCTTAATAGAAGAAAAATAATATCAAATATTAAAACATATTAGCTTAACTCCAAAATGTTGTGAAAATTGGTGAAATATCTAATTTAGCAAAACAGCTAGCATGAGGCTAAAAAATTAGCTAAACTCTAAATTAGCCTAAAAAAATGAAAAAAAATTAAAAATTAGCCAAAACAGCCTAGAAATACTTAGTAACTGCCAAACCAGTAGAAAAAGCTAGCATAGAAAGAGCTGAATATTTTAAAAGCTGAAAGAGCTGAAGAGCTATAAACGTAAAAAGAAAACGTATGGAGGAAAAGTAATAATACAGAAATAAAGAAAAGGTGAATCACTATTAAATGAATAAATATTCTATCCTCTCCTGTCATAGTTCAGACTGCAGAAGGGTAGAATAAAAAGTCATGTTCTATGTGGTTCTCGATCGGCGTTTCTGATAGTGTGTGTGTGTGTGTGTGTGTGTGGGGGGGGGGGGGTGGTCACGCCAAATGTGGAGGCGGGTCTGACTTGGGGGACTCCTGCTCTAAATCAGTGATCCCCAACCCCCGAATCGTAGACCGGAACCAATCTGTAGGTCACTTAGATTATTTTATTTAGTTTATTTTCTGATCCTTAAGGAAGTTTTATTTTGGAAATCTGCTGAATTCTGCATCAGTATTGGTCATGTGACATTTTAAGACGGTTGAATCATTTTATTTTGTTTTATTTATTTATTTATCCATCAGACCTTAAAAGTCGGACGTAGCTAAAGGTAGCGTCCGATTGTTAGCCTCTACTTTGATGTCAAACGGAAAATCTTCATCACAAAGTTCAAACATTTTACATAGAGTGAAGATTCAATCAAACAGAGTTGCTGATTTGGCAGTTAGATAGACATCTGTACAGAAACTTAAGCACAGAAAATGTTTCTTTGTGTTGAAAAAAAATACCCAAAGGAATGAGGATTTATGTAAAAACAAAATATGATCAATCTTTTTGTCCTGAAAGATAATCGGAGTCTGGATTTAGTGTTAAAATGTCATTCGATGGAGAAAAAAAACAAACTAATGTATTGGTTTCTATATGGATTTTTCTCAAAAGAAAAATTACTTCTACAAATCAACAACTTTCTTTCATTAAATCATCATCTGTATAAAATATCTACTGAAATTAATTTTTTGACTAAATTTCTTGTAGCGGTATTTTATTTTGAAAATCTTTTTTTTTTTTTTTCAGAAACTGGAATCTTAAAATATTAAATCCCAATTTGAGCTCTTGTTGGACCGGTCCATGAAAATATAGTCTACTTTAAACCGCTCCGTAAATGCTCTAAATCAATGGTACCAACCAGAGGACAGAAATTGGCGTTTAATATTTTTAAGATTCCAGTTTCTGAAAAAATAAAAATTCTACTAGCAGTATTCAACTCAATTCAAATCAGTTTAATTTATTTAGCCCAAATACACAAGAGCTGTTCGCTAAACTAAACAGAGTCAGCTAAACTGGACACCCCGGCCCTTAAACCCTCATTGGTACATGAAATTTAATTTAAAATGACAAATTGAAACTGTCTAAATATTTGACAGATAATGACGATTAAATGAGACAAAGTTTTTGATTTGGAAAAGTTGTTTCTGATTTGGAAAAAAATAAAAGGCAACATTACAAGATTTTTTGTTTATATTTTAAATCTAATTCAGACTCAGACTGTTCAGGTGATAAAATCTTAATCATATTTTGCTTTAAAATCAATCTGGTTTTGATTTTGGAGTATTTCTGTGCTAATGTTTTTTAACAGATTCAGTTACCGTATGTATTAATCTGTTTTGTCTGTAGCCCGGTACTACCTAGTGACCCATAGACCGGTACCGGTCTGTGGCTTGTGTGTTTGGAACCACTGCGCTAAAGGAGAACACCCACCTCCTCTCCTTTTTCAACCCTCCGAACACAGCTGATGATGATCTTGTACCCTCTCTCGAACGTGACCACCTCTGCAACGCAGTTAGGGGCGCAGGAGTGGTTGATGTACCTGAAAGGAAAACAAAAAACTATTTTTAACATTTTATACATCGACAGTCACACACATGAGCTGTAATGTTCAATACTTCTCATAAGAATATTGTTATAATAAATATAATAAACCAGAAAGTTTAAGCTAAAAAAATAAAGATAATTTGTACCTCGCTAGACCTCCAGTCCGAGTGGCATCAACAACATGTTCACTGTCGATGCGGAACATAAAAACCGCTCGGTTCTGTGAGAAAAGAGAAAAAACATGAATAAAAAGAAAAGAAAAATCCCCGACTTTGGAGCTTTCTTCAGCTAAAAACTACCTGGGATCTGTAAACCCTCTCTTTCCTGGTGGCGACTTCATTTCGGAGGATGGTCCCGTTGTACTCGATCACCATGGATTGTTTTTCAATGTCTCTGGCAGCAAACAGGCCCAGGCCCTGAGGACACATCAAAAGCTCTCCAGCATTTCAAAGAGGACCCGAACCGCTCCGGGCTGAACTGAGGCGGACTCACCTGGATGTGAGAGCGGGCCAAATAAACATTGGCTCTCCACTCGCTCTTCATCCAGCGGTACTGGGAGGATCTCGGGTGAACGACCGGAGTCTTGCTGTGAGGAACCCCGCCTTCGCCTTGGGCCACATTCTGGTTGGACCTGGCACTGCTGCTCGAAGCAGCTTGTGGCTGCGGTCTGAGGGGGACATTAAAACACACAGGAGAATGAAGTCAAGTAGAATGGTATAGAATTTTTTTTAAACAGGATATAGTTTTTTTTCATACCCATATTTGTCAAATTTGAACTATTTGTGACTCATAAGAGAAATGTGTGATCACCAAAGTCTCTCGTGTCCCAGAAATGGGTGGACCAAAAGCCAAGTCTCCAATATCATTATTTTTTATACATTATTTTGTTCCAAGTTCCTAATTTTTCTGTCATTTTTGAGCATGTTTTTAGGATCTTCCTTTGTTTTGATTTTCCATTTTGTTGCATAAATCACAGTTGAAAATAAAACTAATCTATTATGTGTTGCCATATTTTGATCTATTTTTATTACCTTTTATTGAGTATATGATATCGGGTAAAAAAAACCTGGTGAAAGTGATGGTGTAACTTTTTATAGGGAATGTATTCTAGGGTTAAGAAAAGGATATTGTGTAAAAGTAATTTATAAATGGTATAAACATGTCTTTATTGTCATCTAACTGTAAGTTGAAATTCAAATATGCTGAGAAAATGAGGACATATTTACCAGAGATTTCCTAATTCTGCCTCTAGATGATCACATTTTATATTAAATCATAACAAAAAAATAGTCTGAAAACAGTAGAATGTTATTATTTATCATTATTGACTTTAAAGCTGTGCTTTAAGTGGGTGGGAGGTGCATCTGACAGGTCACAGTTTTTAGTGCAACACCGGCTCAGTAAAGCCACAAAGACGCTGCTGAAACACAGTTTAGAAAATACCGTTTTTATTAATGTCCTATAAATTCATCTTTAATTTGTCAGCCGCGTCTTAAAGTCCGACTTCACATATTGGTGACACACGGAACGGCTCATTAGCATGATAGCATTAGCGTCTAACAACAGCGCCGTCTCCAAATCCACACCTTTTACTAATCTGTTTGTCTTAAAGTGAAGCAACTTTATCCTCCAGTTCGGACTGGATTCGGTTATAATTCGCCACGTTCTTCTGTTTCATCTCACAGGTGAGGTGACCGCTGGGGTGTCTTACATCGCGTTCAGATGGTGGAAGAGAAAACTCAATAAATTCACCAAAGTAAGAGCTACTAAAACTGCTCAAACATTTACTCAAAATGTGGTGACTTACCTCTAACTTTTACTCGCCAAAGAGAAGAAAATGCTCTCAACTGGTGAGTATTCTTTTTTTGACCCTTCAAAATAAAAGTCTTTTGCGATACTCATTTTTCTATCGAGAAAAACTTATACCGCAATAACGGTAGTTATCCTTTTATCACGCAGCCCTATGGCCAAAACTCCAGCTCACCTGATCACCAGCGAGGTGTACGGAGAGCTGGTTCTTGGATGGGCTCGAGCACATCCAGCTGGATTGAACACCAGAGGCAAAACCAAAAGAGGATTGCGTCCGTAACGGAAAGAGTACCGATCGCAGGACTCCACTCCCGGGAGCTGCAGGAGAAACAGAGAAAAAATGATTTATAACATTGCAAAACTAAAGGAAAACCATTCAGGGATTCCACAAACCGATTCAGTGATCTTGGTGACGGCAGGAACTGTGAGTCCAAACAGATCCTCTCCTTTCAGATAAACCGGGAAAAGCTGCAGAGTTCCTGATTCCGATCTTTTTTCAGCAACTGGGCCAAGAACTTTATCCCAAACCCCTAAAGCACAAACGGGATGGTTACAAACTGTTCTCTGTTCAGGCAAGAACCTTCATTTGAGGGACAACCTTTAGGAGAAGCATCGGTCAGCAGCAGGTCGGGGTAGCCGTGTTCCACCACTCTGATGGTAAACTCTGGCAGCCCGTTGTTGTCTTCCACAGAGCAGACGTAGCGGCAGCGGCGGTTGCCATGGCGCATGCTCCAGTAAACACGACAGGCTTCGTAGCCAACTGGAAAGATGGCCGTGGAGGAATGGAAAGAGGCCATCTGGAGTGGAGTTAGCTGGCCCATCGCATGCAACACCAGACTGCCCACTCGGAAGGTAAAACCCAACTCGGGCTGCTGCACAGCCGTGGCAATCTGACGCATCTCATCCCTCTGCACGTAAACGCGCCGGAACACGGCGAAGCAGCGCAGCTCGTGCTCCAGGGCCTGGCCCGCTGTTCCTCGGGGTCTGTGGGCGTGGCAGAGCATGGTTTTGTCCTTGAAGAACGTGCAATGGGCTTGCAAAGCGCAGGTGAAGTGGTAGATGTTGGTACAGCGAGGGCGGTGGCAGCCGCTGGTGGCTCCGATCTGCTGGCAGTAGGCGCAGCGGATCGTCTGGCCACGCCGCAACGCCAGCTCCACGTTGATGAGCGCCCCAGCTTGCGTCTCGTAGACCTCGGTTGACCACAGAGCGCAGTTCAGATGAACCCAGACATCCAGGTCGAGGTTCAGCAGCCGGGCAGGACCGTCGGTGATGCCATCTCCGAACTGGTGGCAAAAGCAGCAGCGCCTCTGGTCTCTGAGAGAGGCCGGGGGTCGCAGGGAGGCCCCCAGTTTCTTTAGGAGCTCGTCGATCTTATCTTCGTCTGGGAGGTGGGAATTCCCTCTGGGGACCACCACCTGAACGCTCCACTTCCTCCAGCGCAGACCCTTCTGCCTCTTCCCCTGGTGCCAGCCGTCGTGGGACCTCGGCCGGGCTTTTAGCTTGACCGTTACTTTCAGGGCGTCCGATTTGATCTCCGACTTGGGCGCCTCGCCTGCGACGGGGAAAGGAATGGGAGGAGTGGACGGAGGGGAGTGCTTGGGCTGCAGTTTGGCCAGACAGTGAACGTCCAGCGAGGACATGTTGTTATTGTACTGGTGATGAGCTTTGCAAAGGTTCTCTGATTGGTCCGAGGATGGGAGAAGAGACATGGACTCCTGAAAGGTCGAGGTGGGAAGAAGTCGATGAGTAACGTAATTATCAAACAGCCGTCCTGCATGAGGAACGCCGGTACTAACCTTCGTCTCTGCCGCCATCGGTCTGGACTGTGACGATGAACAGTACAGAACAAAGCAGCTGTGACTGCAAAAGACCAGATCCGCCTCGGAGTTTAAACCCATTTGAGATTCCTGAAGGGAGAATCAGGAAAAAATGTAGGAAACTGTAGAAAAACTACATTTTTATAAAAAAAAAAAAAATGCATCTAATGCCCTTTAAACCCTTATAGCAGGATGTGAGCACGTCTCTGCATGAAGCAGTTCATCACATTTGTACCTTCATGTGATCCGGGAGATCTTTGATGGCTTTCTGAACTCCACTCCCAAGAACCACCACTTTGCAGTGGCAGCACCAGTGAGGTTTGCATGCAGGGTGGGTTTGGGTTTTACCGTCGGGTCCTCGCGGTACAGCTGGGCCTGAAACACACGTTTCAGAAATGTTTAATATTCAGCAAAGCATCTCCAACAACTTTAACCAACTGGGGTTAGTGCAAAAACATGACAGAACTGGCACTTTTTTGGTACCAAAAATATATTTAAAATCTTTCAGAAATAAGAATCATCGCATTTCCAACTAAAAATGCATGTGTTTTATAAACATGATATTTTTGCTAAATATGCACTACTGCAGGTGAAAACAAAAACAAAATATGTGTATTTTTTCTTAACCTGTCTTGTCTGAATAAATAAAGGTTAAATAAAAAATAAAATCATATAATCTTAGCTGTTGTTTGCTAAAACTTGACTGCTAATTAAAAACTGACAGAAAAGCTAAAAACACATTTACTACCCCTAAGGAAGATGTGTGTTCTTAAATAGCATGTTTGCTAATAAACAAAACAAGAAATGTGCTAAAAACACAATTAAAGCTAATGTTTATTTGTGTAAGTTGCATGATTTTTTGAAGCCTTAAATATTTTAAATCACTGATACAATCTCATATCAGCACTTGGGCTTCAAGTTTCTAG
This sequence comes from Oryzias melastigma, assembly GCF_002922805.2. Classification (NCBI taxonomy): domain Eukaryota; kingdom Metazoa; phylum Chordata; class Actinopteri; order Beloniformes; family Adrianichthyidae; genus Oryzias; species Oryzias melastigma. The sequence continues at coordinate 8,923,109 of NC_050528.1, forward strand.
TTTTGTCAGATTAAATAGATTAATGTTAATTAATGTGATTGAGGTTTTCTTTCAATGACAGATATTTGTAGTTTTAGGATAAAAGAGATTATTTTAATAAATAAGATGGAAGTATTTTAGGTGCCCCCTTATAGTTAAAAAATATCTAAAAATGGCGGAAACTCCGCCGTTCGCCGCAAAAGTCCACTGCTGCGGGAGGCGAGCAGCTCACCCCGAATACAGAGGAGGAGGAGTCATAATTTTAGGGCAACTACAGTCACCAATCACGAGTGAGCTTGTTGGAGCTCCACACCCCTTCCACTGAAAGAGGGCTTTGGAGAAGCACGTTTGAGGTGGGGGGATCAGATGCTTTACTGAGGCATCTGATTGGTCAGTTTATAATTTAAATAATTTTTGATAAAGAAAAAATTAGGATTAGCAAGAATATGTTAAGAAAAATGTATCAGAGCAAGAATAGTTATTCTGGCAAATAGAATGACTGAGTAATAGCTGTTTATTTATCAATAAAAGTCTATAGGATTTTGGGTACTTCCTGTTTGGAACGTGAGAGGGGAGGAGTCACAGTGTCCAGAGATTATACAGTCTATGATTCCAGCCAAGGAGAACACCTTAAATCCAGCTGGATCAAACTATAGCCTACTCCAAAAGGCATTTTTAAAATTATTTTCCACTGAAATAACAAGGAATATTTATAAAAATATTATAATAAAATAAAAAAGCTGGAAAAAACATCAAATGAACCGCAGTTTACTCATAAAACAAATTCAAGAAAACAGATTTCTTTGAGCCACAAAGATCCTCTATGTGTTCAACTAAACACATAGAGGATCTTTGCGGCTCAAAAATCTGTGAATTTTGCCTGGAATTTTTTCATTTAATAATATGTAAAGTAGTTTGTTGAAAACATTTTTTCTTTTTGTTTTTATGAAATTACACCTGAAACTCTCATTCTCTGTTGTACAAACAGTTCCACACGGTTTCCACAGCAAAATGAATCACTTTTTTCCAGACAGAATTTTCTGTTCTTCTCTGATTTTTTGTCTAGTTTGTGAATGCAACTTGGAAAAATAAAAATAAAGTTAGCGCCACATAGGTGAGGTTGTGCTGATTAAAATAATTCCAGCTAAATTGAAAATACAGCGGTGAATTTTAGGCTCTGGGTTCCAAAGGGTTAAATGAATTATCCCACTCGTTTCCTATAATTAGCTTCAGAGTACAAAGCAACAATTTCAGAACAAAAATAATACTAATTTTCATTCTCATCTCTCACCTTGGTTGTTCTGATAGAAGCGGAAATGATGTCCCTGCTGATGCATCATTCCCTGCGGGCCGCCGGCTCTGATCATGTGACCGGGCCGGCCCGGAAGCCCTCCCCCGTCTCCCTGGCTGTGGAAGAGCATGGGATGGCGAGCGTCCATCCCAAGCGGACCCATCCTCTGAGCGTTCAGCATGGACAGAGGCGGTCTGTCCGGGGTGCTGCTCACTTCATAGCTGCTTGGAATCTTCACACACAACAGGTCGGAGATGGCTGCTACCACGCCGGTGATGTTCTATGGAAAAAAAAGCAAAAAATATGAGCATCCTCTGATGAAAAATCAACATTTTATTCATTTTGACAAATTGACAGCATCAAACTCTCACAGTTTAAAGGGTAACAAGCATAATTAACCTCCACTTCATTTCTACAGTCCAAACCATCATTTTCATGCTCCTAACATCTGACCTCATTCCCTGCGTGCCGCCCTCTCTTGTTTATTAGTTGTTGGAGGATGTTTTTGCAGTTTGGTCGATAATTACTTCACACCGCCTGATTCCATTTAGATTCAACTAAAAAGAAATTAACTGCGTTTGATTGGCTGTGACTGAGGTCAGATCCGTTAGCCTCACACGCTGGTGGACTTGCTTCTCCTCCCACGCCAACAGATTTCTGTGCTAATAACCATCAGTTTTCAATTAGTGCAGGAAACTGAGAATTCTGGGTAAAATCTGCCCAAACAAAACTTGTAGATAATTAATGTATCTCAATTGTAACTCAATTTCATTTAATTGAAGAATTCAAAGAATAGAAAAAAATCTGAATCAAATCGATCCTGACAAATCGAATCGTTTCTGGAAATTATTATCGATACCCAGCCCTACTTTAAACTTCAGTGAGAGCCTCAGTAAACGTTTGAACCCAAACCTCCGCTGCAGCCGGCCTCAAAGTGATGGCCACAGACACCAGTCCTTGCTTAGAATCGCCGGACAAGGAGCCAAGCGGGGAACCGAAGAACATGAACGACGGCTCGGTCTTGATGTCCTGAAGTTTGATCTCTGACCCTACAGAACAAGAAAATACATACAAACTTAAATATCTCTGTTGGGCTCCGATAAACTCTAGGACATCAGAGGATCACCTTTGCCGTTAGGGGCCGGGAGCAGAGGGAACGTGGGGGACAGGCAGGGGGAGAGAGGCTCTTCCTTCACCAGCGTCAGGTCGGGGTAGCGGCTGACCTCCATGCCAGCCACGCTCTCAGGAGACGAGGATGGAACAAAGCTGTCAGGTGTGTCTCTGTCCTTGCACGGCTCCTGCCCCCGGTTGCTGTTTTTAAAACCGTAAGGTCAAACGAAGCACATTGATGTGTTTCAGTAAAAGTTTCTCCTGGCTAACCTGAGCTCCTCCTGGTTGTTGTGAGGAGGGGTGGGAAGGGAAGCCGGAACATCCACAGTTTTGGGTCCCTGAGCGATGGCTCGAGCGAGAAGATCTTCCTCTGGTCTGAACGGGACATGCTTTGGCACCAGCCCTTTGGAAACTCATTTAAAATGACATTTAAATAATCAACACGAGTTGTTTCATTTTTTTTTAAATAAAGATTATAGATTTAAAAATACCCATAGCAGCAGCTTTGCTGGCCAGCTCCTCGGTTGTAGCAAATCCATTGATCATTTTCTGCCGACTCACAGGTGGTGGAGTGGGAGGAAGAGATGCCGGCGGTGTGGGAGGATTGCTCAAGTTGCTTTGCTGTAAATTAGGAACCCAAGCAAAGTCAGCGACACGGCGATGCTGTTGTGATTACAGACTTCCCCGCGGTGTAAACAACATCTCACCTTGTAGGCGAGCTGGGAGTAATAATCAGAGACTCCGTCGAGCGAGGCGCTGCCGAAAGTCCCAGTCAAGAGGTTTTCTCCGTTCAGCTGCCCGCTTCCGTAAGGAGCGAAGTGAGCAAAGTTTACTCCGATCAGTGGCTCCATGAGAGGCAGCAGGGAGAGCTGCTGTGTTCGGGGAAACAGAGGAAGAGTTGGGACGGACAAAGAGAATATTTAAAAAAAACAAAAACAAGAAGACGCTGAAGAAGTTTCAACCCACTCTGGAAGACTGGTTTGAAATTATCCTCGAAATAGCAGGATAGAAAAGTTGACTAATCACGTAATATTACAAAAAAATAAAATCAGTTACAGTTTATTCACCTTTAAAGCTGATAGTTCTGATTTTTTTTTTAAATATCAATTTTGAAAGAGTTCCCTAAAGTTGTGAAATTCCTGCTTCCGACTAGAGATTGTTTCTGGTGCCATCTTGCATGTGACCAGAAGCCCCTTAAAAGATTACGTCTTTATGAACACTGTAAATTAGATCATTCACTTAAGATTTAATCAAAAAACAATGTTACTGAAGATGTCGTACTTGTTTGATTTGAGTTATTACTGTGTCAGATCCAGAGTGCATCAGCTGCCTCTCGTCTCCATCCTTCTTCCTTTTCTTGTAACGGGAGGCGGGCTTTTCTCCTCCTTTCGGCGGTCTCTTGTTCCGTCCTTTCTTCTTCTCTTGTTCAGGCAGTGGAGGACCAGGAAAGTCCGGAGTGCCGTCAGAGTATGCCTGGAGAGGAAAAAGGAAGCATGTTAAACTGAAGATTCATCCAGATCAGAGGTCTGCAACCTTTAACGCTAAAAGAGCCATTTAGTTTAGTTTCATACAGACCAGAACCCAAAGAGAGACACAAAGTCCCACTTTATCATTTAAAAATGCACAATATTTATACTTTTTTTGGCAATTTAGCATTTATTTATAAATTTTGTTTTAAAATATTACAACAACTGAATTACAGTGTCTATATTATATATATATATATAAAAATATATATGTATAAGTTATTTTACTTTTGATAGCAGCAAACACCATTTCCTTTC
>NC_050528.1:8927797-8927908 GCF_002922805.2 Oryzias melastigma
AAACACAATTTCCTTTCAAAATAAAACCCACTGTGTCAAAAAGGTCATTCTGCTGCAGCAGCTTTTCTTATAAAAATAAAATCCAAGGCATTCAAGCATGATATTTTTTTC
>NC_050528.1:8927924-8972079 GCF_002922805.2 Oryzias melastigma
AAATGAACATTTTAATATGATAAGGTATATTTATTATAAAAAAATATATATATTTTTTATAGAAAACACAAATCTAAATCATTTTCAAACATTTTAAACCACATTTGTTCAAAACTTTAACCACTTCAGTGTAATTTACCAAAATAAAAATACTTTGTGACTTTTATTTGACCAACTATAAAAAACAAAAAACAAATTTAAAGAACATTTCTAAAGGATTTCTGACAGTAAATTAAACATTTTTGGTTAGAATCTTAACATGTTTAAAATCTAGAAAGAAATGACAAGACTTAGCTTCAATTGTTAACATTTTTCATTAAAGCTAAAGAGTCAAAATAAAAGGACAAAAGAGCCACAGGTTGCACACCCATGATCCAGATCACATGTGCTAAAGTCAAGGCCCGGGGGCCGGATCCGGCCCTCCAGAGCATTTTATTTTATTGTTATAAATGGCCTGATGCTATCTTGCGTTTATTTCAAACTTGTATAATTTGACCAAATATATATTTTATGGAGAATAAAATATTGAAAGTTATTTAAGATTTAAGTTGATTTATTCTGGAATAATATTCCAGCCTGTTTTAACTATTCATAATTATGTTTAAAAGTTATGTTTTTTTTGTTATTATTCATAATTATGATAAAAAGCTACGATTTTAAAGTTTTAAATATTGGCATTTTGCTAGGTTTTTTGACTATTTTAGCATTTACAATGATTTTTTTAGGCTTTTTTGGAGTTTAGCTAACATTTCAGCTACATGCTAACTGTTTTGGCTAACCAAAGTGTTTTTAGCTATCAGCTCTAGCATCTTCAGCGGCCAAATTCAGCTTACAGAATTCACACTAGCATTATCCCAGGTAAAGCTATATATCTAGTTCATATTTATGTTAAAAAGTTTTAAAGATTTAGTTTAAGAGTGTTTAACAAATGTTTATCCTGTTCGGCCTGCGACCTAAGGTGTGTTAGAGATTTTGGCCCCCGGTGCGATTGAGTTCGACACCCCTAATCCTGATCATCCAACAGGTTTCTGTCAGATGTCAGATGGACTTTAGAGATTGTAAACCTAAAGTGACTTGTGAAGCATCTCAGTTTCAAACACAGAGGCTTATTAAAAGAGCTTCGAGTTAAATCAATTTAATGAACTTTGCATTGGAGTTGCTGGAACAAACGTAAACACTGACCCCGCTGCTGTCCATGGAGCTCTGCCTCAGAAGGGTTTTGCAGTCTGGAGGTTCCCCCTCCTCAGAGCGAAGGCTTTCCTCTGACCTCTGGTGAGCCAGAGCAGGTGGAGGCGTGCTCTTGTTCTTTAGAAGATGTTTGAGCAGCTCGTTGCTGGACTCCCCCTTGTTTGGACTTTGCTCAGAAGGAAATGGAGACATGCCCCCTTTGTTGCCCTCTTCCTTTACAGAGCTCATTTCGGAGCAGAGGGACCCCTCTCTTTGCCCGTGACACTCCGTGGTATCCGTCTTCTCAAGTTTGATGTTGCTCAGTATTCTGTCGTGGTCCTGCACTCTGCTGGTCTCGGACTGCAGACCGTGAGGTCCGGACTGTGCCGCAGAAAGCTGCTTCTCAAGCTCCGTGTGACTAGGCGTGGACGACCCCAGTAAGGGGGACCTCGACAAGTCCTGCTCTCCAAAAAGATGGGGGTTTCTCGTGGGGGTTGAGGAGGTGTCGGACACGCAGGGTGTGAGGGGGGCTGTGAGGTCAGAGTGCGGCGTCGAGGGCGTCTTGACCGAATCTGCGTCGTCGTCTTTCTTTTTCTTGCGATTCCGCTTCTTTTTGCCTTTCTCGTCTGGGATGATGTTGGAGTAGAGCTGGATGAGCGACTGACCCGACCCTGGGAAGTTGGATGGAAGCGGTGTCGCTGTGTCCCCGTCAAAAGGCGGACCCTCTGCCGGTATCAGCCCCGGTCCACTGAACTGACGAGGCCGCGGATGACCGTGAGGAAAACCGAGTCCCTGAAGGGGGACGTTATCAGGCCCCACGTCAGCTGCCATCATCCCGTTCCCCATCATGCCTCTCCTGTCCCCCTGCATGAAAGCTCCAGGGGGCGAGCTGATGCCATGCTGCATGCCCTGCTGTTGAGGAAACATCGGACCGAGTTGATGCGGTTGGGGCATGGAGGGTCTTGGAGGCTGCATGAAGTCTTGTGGTAACTCCGAGTTAAAGAAGGGCATTTGGGCGAGTGGCGCCATGTTTCCGTCAGGTCCCATCATCCCTTGCTGCTCCATTTCCATGCGGTGCTTCAGGGCTCTCTGGCGCTCGACCTCCTGCATGAGCTGCACCCGTTGTCTCTCCTGTTGCTCCCGAAGTCTCTCCCTCCTCTCTCGCTCCTGGAAGCCTTCACTGAAAGGGTTGTTGTCGTCGAATTTTACGCCGCCTGCCTGCAGGGGCTTTGCACCCCCGGGTGGAGCGTGTGGCGCCTGAGGGTCCACGGGCATCTGACCGATTGGCATTTGAAGGGGCTGGGGTGGATTTCCAACAGGAACCTGAGGAGGCATTAAAGGCGGCATTCCTGGTGCTCCCATGGGGATGGGAGCACCAGGATGCCATCCGGGTTGAGGATTGGGCATACGAGGGGGGGCGTTTGGTTGGCCAGGGCGAAGAGGCATCTGCATCATGGGGTTGATGGGAGGCTGCACCATTGGGGGGCCAGCGGGCACCATGCCAGCAGGGCCCGGCAGTGGGTGCATCCCAGACATGATCGGTGTCATGTTGTTTTGTTGCTGTTTTACTCTGTACTCTTCAATCAGTTCAGCATGTTCTTTCTGTTGTTTCCGGATCTAGGAAAAAAAAATCATTAAATGGTTAAAAATGCTAGAAATAATCCTGCAAAATAACAGACATTTAGCTTTCCTTCAACATGAATTAGACAAAAAGTGAAAATCTCACAAAAACACAAGTTTAAAGAAAAAAATAAATTTAAAGAATTTTAATTTTAAAAAGCAAAAAAAATGTCTTAATCTGCTACACATAGGCTGCTTTTCTATTAGAACAGACTCTATACTGTGTGGTCTGGCTATACTCATATTTTAAGCCTTTCCACTAGATGGTGTTCAGGGCCTTTGACTTTTAAAGAACCACTCTGGTGAAAATTGTGTTTTCTGATGATGGAGGACATGTATTAAGAAAATTAAGCACAAAATTGCATTTCTGAGTACTTCTAAATTCAAATGGTTGTGATTCAGGTGCAGATAGGAGGATGTCGTTTAAAAGAAAACATCAAGCTCCCTGCTCTGAACTCTCAGCAACAGGAAGGGTTGGTCTGTGCCAACGGTCACCCCACAACTCAAACTAGAACTATTGCTGCTCTGCAGAAACTATGTCCTGGAAAACAACAGTTTTGTTTAAGTTTTTGGCTAAAAAATAGCACAATTGTAATAATAAAATATATATATATATATTAAAAATGCTTTTAAAATAGATCAAAATATGATTAGAGTGGGTCTACATTGAGGGAGCCTTCATTTGTAATTAATAAATGACTGTGACGAGCAGAATAACTGCAAGTTTAATTCCGAATTTAAACTCCTTTTATCCCTCTGGCTTCTCCCTCCCGCTCCAAACGTAGGGGCATTTGGAGGGGTAGGGGTGTCCAAAATTGTTTTTTTTAAGGGTAACTTGAAAGTTAAGCACAGCTACAAACAAACGTACATGAGCAGCGAATATTGATGACGTTATCAAAGCATAATGCTCTCAAAATTTGAAGACAATTCTCCGTTTGGAGGGCTAAATGTAGAAGCAGGGAGAAACCTGAAGGGTTTGGCCAATGATAAACCATTGACTGTTTATAGAGAACTGGACTGAGTGGCACTTCCTCCTCGCATTCCAAATAGGAAGTACCTGGTGGCCCCAAGCAACCAAAATCCCATAGATTTCTACTGATATATAAATAGCCATTACTCAGCAATATTTTCTTGATTTTTTTTTTCCACATTCCTTTTTCTGTAGTGCACTACCGGCCAATCAGATGCCTCTATAAAACTATATGGAGCCTGCTGGACCCCATGTCAAATGCTCAAAACGTTAGATACATATTGTGTAGCCCACTTTCAAGGGGTGTGGACTCATTGGTGAGAGTGGTTGCCATAGAAACGTCGACTCAGACTATCCTCTGACCAATCACTGCTTCCCAACGTCTGGCTACTACATAGTGACACCCAAAAATGGTGAATGAAGTGACTTCTCTTTGTTGGAGCTAGAAGTAAGCTGTTTTCTAGGACTGAGTATCGCCAATAACTTCCAGAATCGATTTGATTCACGAGAGGCTGGATCGATTTCATGTCAATTTTTTTCAATTGTTTTGAGCAATGCAATTTAATTCAAATTTAATTCAATTCAATTTGGAGCTTATGTTTTTAAGATTATTAATCTGATACAATTCATATACTGTAAAATGTACTAGGGAAATTATAGTGTTACATGGATTTTCAAACGGAGAAACTTCAACAATTGTTCTGCCTTTCCTGGAGGTAGTTTCAGTTTGGCCACTAGGTGGTGATCACGTTATAGCATTACATCTTATATCAGAAGAAGAAAGTATGAGCAAAAAACTGTGGTTCTTTTTTAAAATATTACTTAAAAAAATCCTTAAAGGAGTTTGGAAAATTCATCCCTGTGAATTTATAAAGATGTTAATTTAGTCAGCAATGTATGTTTGGGTCGACCGAGTGTTAGCATTAGCCATCCTATGGGAAATCCCATTATACACGTTAGCATCAAGCTAGTAGACTTTAGCATTATGTGTTAGATCAATCTCCATTTTTATGGATCCATTATTGATCAATTAAGCTTAGATCTATTTAGATAGATGAATCAATTTTAGTAACCCAGTTCTTCTGTTTTCTATGGGTGACATCACACTCACTCTGTCCAGTTCTCATATAGAGTCAATGTGTTAAATGGGCAAATGGAAAAATAGAATTGCTCTACTGAATTGGTGCAGTTTCTAACCGGTAACTACAGCTACTATAGGACAAACTTCTGAATAAAAATGTCATATATTTGCTTGTTTTTACAAACATGTTAACATGACTATTTCCATTGTCCTCTAAGGGATTAATTAGGTATTTTTAGTTTACATTTATATTAGCATAAATATATAGATGAGACCAAGTGCAGCAGCAGAGCTCGATGTGCTTCATAGTTACCTGCTCCAGTTGTTTCTGCACTACACCCTGCTGCTCTGTGACATGCTTGAGCTGCTCTGCATCCTCCTCTGGGAACTCTCTGCCTGCTTTCTTAGCAGTTCTTTGCTTGGCAGACAGGGCTTTCTTAGACTTCCTATGAGCGCCAATCTTTTCTTCTAGAAACTTCTGCTGCATTTGAAGTAGTTGCTGAGTCTCCTGGAGCCACTCTTCATACTGAGCTCTCTGAGGATTGTCTGAAAGAATACAAAAAAATATATTTTTCTTAGAAATCTTGACAGCAAAAAGAAAATATATACATTTTTTTCCAAACTTTAAACCATACCAACTCTGTAAAATAAAAATATTAAACCTGTAATAAAACCTTTTGGAAACTTACTGACAAATCCTGGTCCAAAAGCTGGAGGATTGGGTCTTGTTACTTGCGTCAGTTTACCATCCTGAAACAAAGATGGACAACGATGCCATTACATAGTGTATGCAGGGAAACGTCAGACATACTGCTTCAGAATAGGCAATTACCGGGCCGAGCACTTGTGGAGGGAGCGGTGTGCTTTCAGGACAAGGTGGCCCAGGTCCAGGTGGATATCTGAGACAATAACACCATGCTGATTTTATGTTTAAACTACTGTATAAACAGCTGGATGTTGTTATTGATAACTACGTTTACGAGGCTAATATGAGATGCTGGTGTAAGGATGCAAACCTGTTCATGACCATTGGTGTCATTCCCATGTTGTTCTGAACCATGACTTTATTGATGCCTTTTAAAGCCACCATTTTGGCTTTCATGATGGGGTCGGTGATGGTATCAAAATCTGTAAACAAAGATCCGTGGGGTTAGTGGTCAGACTCATACCGAAAACAGAAACAGTGCTGTAAACGCTTTACCGATTTTGGGGAAGAAGGTGTCACTGGAACGCTGTCGTATCATGGCTTGCATCTGTCTCTGCTGCTGCTGTTCCTGCCTTTCCTGGTCTAGTAAGTCCTGCAATAGGAGAGGCTGCTCCTCCAGCAGAAGGGGCCGCTGTTGCTGACCGAGTTGACCCCCTGCCTGCTGCGCTTGACTCAAACCGCTCTGATCTACTCCAGGGGTCAACCCCATTTGTTGTTCTACTCCAAAGCCAGTCACAGAAACTTCTCCCACAGCGGTGTCAGGTATTGTTTGACTCAGTGCGTGTTCTGAGGTTTGCTGGGTATCAGTCACTTGGTTCTGCTGGACCATAAGGTTCCCTCCTTGACTGACAGATGCAGAGATTGCATTTAATGACTGCTCTTCAGGCTGCTGCTTAATGAGCAAACTAGAAAGGACTGGGGTGGAGTCAGAGAGAACCCCCTGCTGATGTGTGGCATTTCCAGAAGCTTGCTGGTGTACCACCTTAGTTGGCCTCTGACAGTCTGTGACCTCTGTTTTAACTACCTGGTCAGGTGACGAAGAATCAGAGTCATGATTCCCAGAAGCCTCTGGCTTGGGTTCATCAGCCGATTGTTTGCTTGGAGCATCAGATTTAGCGACTGTAGCTGTAGATTTAGTCGCTTCAGTGCTTTCATTTTTGTTAGTTGATTCAGCAGCATCATCAATTGGATCGCCAAGATCTAACTCCTCGTTGAACATGTCTTTTTTAATGTCATCTGAGTCTGGGTCTGTGTAAGCAATTATGTCAAACTTTCCTGATGTCAGAAAGTCATCGAGGTGGAGGTCATTTGTCTCAAGATCTAGGTCTTTGCCATCCTCGGGATCTAAATTTAAGTTTTCCAAGTCGGCGTCGACCAGATCTTTCACCTCGACATCCTCAAGATCTTTGACTGCTGAATCATCTGTATCGAGTTTCTCCTCCACGGCGTCGGCGTTGTTGACGGAAACATTCTCAGTCTGCCCTGCAGAGGCTGCGGAGAACATCATGGATGGTGCAAAGTTATGCGCCTCGTTTGAGGCGGGCTGGCTCATAGATCTCATCAGTGGAGATTGTTTCAGTGGGTTGATTCCTGACAACTGCGTTTGCTGATGGAGATTTTCCATGCTGGCAGAAGGCTGCAAGTGACCAGTCTGGTTGGGATCTAACATTCTAAGTCCCTGATTTGAAGGAAATCTTGAATCAGGCGCTCCAGGAAACCCTGTTGACCTTTGACCCTGCAAGTTCGGATCCAAATTGTTTCCCTGCATGAGTGGAAATGGAACACGTGGTCTGTTTTCTACTGTTCTGTGTCGCAGCTCGATGAAGTGCTGCCCCATGATGTTGTGCTGCTGCATTGGCATATTGTGCGGTGGAAAGTGCTGAGGAAGTCCCATTGGGTTTCCTGCCATGCCTCTCGTCATTTCTGCTGACATGGAGCGCCTAATTTGAGGGGGTACGTCTTGCATTGGGTGCTGCCCTCTTGGAAAGAACCCCTGTGCCCCATGAGGCCCTAAAAGTCCAGCAGGAAATGCAAACCTAAAAATAAGGATGAAAGGCCAAAAAAAAAAGTGAAGTTCATACAGTAACAAGTTTTAAGCAAAATATATAAAAAAAAGTGGCCGTACAAACCTTGGTCCTTGATGCCTCAAGTTAGAATCTCCAGGATTCTGGGCACTGGGAAGTTGTCCTTCATTATGGAAAGGAACCCGCTGATCTCCTGGAAAAGCTCCAGGAAATCTTGTAGGTCCTCGTATAGGTACTTGTCCAGGATAAGGTGGAGGTGGTCGGTTGAACACTTCACCCTGTTGACTGGGCCCCTCCTGAGGCCACGGTCTTGGAGTTCCTGGGGCCATGTTGGGCGGCTCCTGAAGGCTCCGTTCTTGTCTCTTCTGTTGGTGCTGTTTGATGAGTTCCCTGATTTTCTGTCTCTACAGAACAGACATTTTAGAGAAATGTTGCTTAATTTAAACAGTCATTGATTTAGAAGATAAATCTTGCAATCAAATCAGTCCACGTTTCATGCTTTCTTAGTTTCTAAACATGTTCACATCCATCCCAAAAAAAAGATATCGTCACACACTCATGACACAATGAGAAATTGTAAAATAATCAAATTAAAGTCAATATTTAAAATGTATGCATAACAATCAAATTAACATGTATTGATCACTTGGTAAGATGTACAACAGAATAAACCCAAAAAACATACTTTTTTTTTCTTAACATTTATGAAGGATTTTGTTCCGGTACCTGTTTGAGTCTCTCCTCCGTCTCAACAGCAGCAAGCCCCTGAGTGTCCGCTGATGTACCGGAGACTTGTGGGTTGTTTAGCATTTGGACAGGGTCTTGAGGGCCGGTTCCACTGATACTTACAGCCGTTTGATCCTTTGCTTCTACTTTTACAGCTGATTGTGGGTGAGGGGTCATCGGGGGTTGGTCAAAAGGGTCGTGGCCAGGTGTCTGACTGGGCCTTCTAGAGGGAGACCGACTAAATCCATCTTCTGGCACGTTTGAATGCTTTGATCCATGCGAGTCTGAATGAGGAAAATGATCTTGGAGTCTGCCTTGGGGCGAGGAGAAAGGATCCTGACTTCCCAGAGGTCCAATCTTGGGTACAGGTCTGTTCAGCCCATCGGGACCAGGTCTTGGAGTCCCAGGAGGTTGGGCATAGGGGTCATTGAGTATTGGTCTAGGGGCCCCTGGCTGAGGGAACGTCTCACCCATTCCTGGTCTTAGCGGAACGGCAGTGCTAGTAAATGGTTCTGCCATCCCCCTCTGGCTACCTGGGGACTTTGAGAACCTTTCTCCCACAGAATTTCTTGGAGCAGTTTGTGACTGACCATAAGGGTCGACTGAATGGGAAGGAGATGTCCTCTGCCCGTGGAGAGACTGATGAGAGAACTGGTTCATCACATTTGGACGAGGAGTACCAGGAGCCTGTAAATAGGGGTCAGAAGACGGACTAAATGCGTTTGACGGCTGACCGTAGTTGTCATGTGGACGTGGAGTGCCAGGAGGTCGAGCATAGGGTTCAAAGAATGGCCGTGGTTGAGTTCCATGTTCATTGATGGTTCGTTGGTTAACTGTAGGCTGAGAAAAGGAATCTTGCTTGTTGGGACCAGGGGGTTGGGGATAGTGGTCGTACGTGAAATGGTCTGGCCTTGGTGTGGACGGGGCGTGTGCATAAGGGTTTCTGGATGTCTGATTCATTGGGCCTGACTGAGGAAATGAATGTCCCTGTAAGTGATGCTGGCCCATTCTAGAGGGATTGGTGAATCCATCATTCCCAATTGGTCTGGGGGTATGTGGAGGTTGTGCATAAGGATCACTTTGTTGATTCTGTAAAAATCTGTCATTGGAATGAGGACCTGGTCGATTAAATGGATCTTGAGTTTGCGAAGGAGGCATTGGTGTTTTAAACAGAGGAACTGAGCCTGACTCGTTACTTCCAGGTATTGGCGCTATTAAAGGCCTTGAATAAGGATCGGACAGAATCATTCGGTTCTGGGTCATTCGCTGGTACGCGTCGTTTCTTATCATGGGCCTTGAATATGGGTCTCTGCCAGGAGAGCCCATAGGGGGTCGTCCGTGAGCAGACTGAATGTTTCTGGGTGGACCCATTGGTTTCAGAAAAAGGTCAACCTCTCCAGTTGGTCTTGGAGTGTCAGGAGGTTTGGCGTAGGGGTCGTTGCTTGCTGATGTAGGAGAACCAAAAGACTCGTGAGCTGGAGAGGGTCTTCCTTTGTCTTGCTGTTCAATCAAATGGGTTGGGGACTTGCTAGATTCCACCGGTATTCTGCGACAGGCGTTTGGTCCGAGAGTTGGTGGTCTAGGGGTACCAACCATTTTGGCATATGGGTCCCATGGTGAGGAGGGTCTGGATCCAGAAGAACCAGGGGAAAATACTTGAGGAGACTGAGGCTGGGACGAAGGCCCAGAGGGAGGAGGAGGTTGTGGTCGTATAAACACGTCCTCTAAAGGGGCTGAGGAAGGCGTTCCTTGCAGGTGTGGTCTGACGAAATTGTCTTTAGAGTTAAACTGCTGCATGGGGGACATGCTATCATTGCTCGGCTGAGAGCCGGGGCTCTGGTTACTGCCATCTCCATCCGATTGGCTGCTTGGCTGCTGTTGTTGCTGCTGCTGTTGGAGTTGCTCGTTCTTAACTTGTTCCAGTTTCTGAGTGGCTTCAATTTTGGCTTGCTGCTTGCTTTTCTGTCTCATTTGCTGTTGAAAGAACAGAGGAAAGACGGCGATAAGACATCAATAGATACGCAGCAATTATCGGTCTCATGCCAAAAATGAGCTGGGCCTACTAACCACCACTGTCATCTGGGTTAATGCGGAGGATAGTGCAGTTGTTTAGGGAGCTTTACAAAACCACCACTTCTTAGTCGTCTTAATATAAACTGGACCTGGCGCTGCATTCTCTGACTTCATTGCATATACTCTTACCTGTCTAAACTTCCACTCTTGTTCATGCTCTGACTCTTTTGGTTTCAAAGGGTCTTTAAACAGGAGTTCTGTGTCTAGTGGTATGTTGGGATCAAACACCTCAGGGGGCTGTTGCTGTGGATGGTGCCTCTTCACTGTCTCATTCGACATCTGGACTTTGTTGATGCGCAGGGCTGCTCGGTTATCTCTTGCCTTTTGCTAAACAGCAAAGGAATCACATTTCAAAAACAAAAAGGGCAATTATTTAAAGAAAACATGTCTACACACAAAACCCACAAACACATCTAGTACATGTGTATTTAAGATCACATTTTAATGAGAAACCAATCAAGAGAGACATTCTGTGCTGTCACTTTGACATATTATGCATTTAACATCTTAAGAATGACATAGAATTTTCTAAAATATGCAAAATCTTACAGTCACATAGCAAGAAAAAAAATCAAATTAAAGTCTGTTTTTTTTTTTCAGTATAACGTTTATTTTTTTACATGATTTTAAAGTTAAATTCAAAGTAAACCACATAAACAGTTATAAAACCAGGAATATTTATGATTAAAATAATTAAAGTAATACTTTCTCAACTAAACTTTGAACTCTGGCTGGGCGATATGGTCAAAAATTAAAATCAGATTTTCAATCTTTGTCCATTTTTTTTGTCCAACACAAAATGCAATAAGTAAAAACATATTTTACAAAAACGATTTTATTTGAACATTCTCTTTGGAAATATGCTCAGACACAAAATACAACCAACTACAAGCTGTAAAAATGTTTGTAGAAGAAAGGAGCAGGTGTTTTGTGAGCTACCGCTAGCTTAAGCTCTCATAAAGAGAAACATTACAGGCATCCAGCAGAACAATTTTAGTAGCAATAGCCTTGAAACTGATTCTGCTGCATATGGTTTAATGATTCATGTTTGAAGTCTCAACACCAGAGATCAAAATCTAATTTTTGACTCATCAGCCAAGTTTGGTCAGTAGATAACAAAAAAAAAAAATCTATTGGTCAAATTATTACATTATTCTACAAAAAAAAAACATAGCTGTTATTTAAAAAAAATTATATCATGTTGAATGCAAACTGAAAAGAAGTAACAACACAATTTAAATGCAAGCAAAAAACAACTTTTTGCTTGCATTTAAAAGAATGGTTTATTCAGGTATCGACTTGGAAGAAGCAAGCTCATTATTAGACGTCTTTTTGTTTGCATCACATGTACATAAAAAGACAAATATGGTAGAAGAAAAAAACAGAAACTGCAGTTTGCCAAAAATCGATTTACTTCTTGATTGATTTAATATTTTTTATGCTTTTTAATCAACATAATCTTGTTAATATCATTCAAATATTGTTCAAATTTTGATATATCTATATTTTACATCCCTAACCAATACTGCTGTTACTCCCACTGCCCGATCGATTTTTTGATACGTATTGTATTTGTGCGGTTTGTGCACCTGTTTCTGTTGCGAAACCTAGTTTTTTTTCTCCGTCTCGTGGAGAAAACGCCTCTTTGCTAGCTACCGCTTTATCATCTGCGCTTGTCTGAGACGGGTGGGCTAACCTTACTATAAACAACAGAAGCCCTAGAAAAAAATAAGGTCCAAAAGAGCAAATTTGATCAATAAAATCAATTTATCAATTTTATTTAATTCGTTAATTGCAGTTTTAAATTTAGATTATTTGAAAATTTTCATTCATTCATTCAAAATTTGATTAATTAAATTAATAAATAAATATTACATTTAAATTAATTAAATTTAATCTTTCAACACTAGAAATTGGCTTTTATTAATAACGTGACAGATTTGTACACTGAATAGGAAAATTACAAAAAGCCAGAGTCCAAGTTTTCTTACCACATATGGGGCCCTGTCTTGTGAACTAGCTTTCCTCCACAGTTTAGCAATTTGCTTTACTCTTGTTGACCAATCTGTTGACACAATGAGAGAAACAGATATGCAAGTCAGTGCTTTTTTATTCCCTTTAAGGTCATATATGCAGTAGGGCAAAAAAAAGGTGTTAGAGTCAGAGACAGGAACAAAATCAGAAAAAGGAAAAAGCTTCAGAGCCATTTTACAAACCTGGGTATTCTTCTTTAAGGTTGGGGAAGTTGATGTTTGTATACAGGACAGGTGCCACAGTGGCGAGTTCTCCGAGTGTTTCTTCCTTCTCCCACTTGAGCGTACTCCTTTGAGCATTTGACATGGCTTCAGTTTCTCCTTCAGGCAAAGAGCCGGGGAGCGCAGGAGCAGAACCGTGGGCAGAGGGCGGCCATGGACCCACAGCCTCTCTAGGCATCTGATTAAATTTTCTGTCTCTATTGACATCAAGGACGACAGGACAAAAAAGCAAGCGCACTGAATAAAAAGATTCAACTCTTTCCTTTTTATCTTTTCAGCAGAAGAGATCTGAATTACCTTGGGTTTTCAGAGAAAGGCATTCGGTTAAGCGGAGAAACATTTTCTGGGAAGCGGGGCCCTGTTCCAGGATTTGCAGGGAAGCGTTGATTCGGTCCCATCATGCCATTGATCATTGGCATCCTTGGAAATGCTGGAATTTTACACAAAGACAATTAAAAAGGTGAATATGACACATAATTAAATATTTTTATATAAAAAATAATTTGATGATTAATAAGTGGGCCACAATTTACCTGAGGGATGGGACATGCTACTGCCAGCTGTGGGAGGCAGAGCACCTGGAATTTGGGGGTGGGGCATCTGTGCGGTTAGCGGTTGGCTCGTACTTGGGCTAAGAACTGCCGTAAAGAGATCCTCCACATCCTTGCCTTCCAACTCTGTTAACAGGACAGGAGCCGGAGGTTAGAGACGGTGAATATTTACCAAAAATATTCAAATTATTATCATTTCGAGTAAATATAGTTGGTTTAAAACAAACGTCATCAGCATCATAAACTCAAATGTTTGCTTTTTTTAACTTTACACTCCAAGTATGACATTTAGCAAAAACTGTTCTAAAAATAAGAAACAGAGAATGCTAGCAGGCAAAATATATTAACAGATTTTAAGAAAAATGAGTGACAACAATGTAATGCAACAAAGAAATAAAATATTTACCTGGAATTTTATTGAGTTTACTGAGAATTGTTTCTGAAAAAAAGAAAAATAAAACAATTAAAAAAAAAACTTCAGTGTTTAAGGCAACTAAGATAAATATTTTTTTCTAATTCAACCACAATTTGAAGACAAGCAAACAATCATTCAGATAAAAGGACAGCTTCGTACTAGTTTGGCAATAAAGAGCGCCTTGCTACTTTAAAAATCCACTCCAATTAAAAAAAAGTGTTTTAGCAGCATTTTTTTCATGATGGAGAACATAAATAAAATGAATTTCAATTTTAAAACTGTATTTCTGAGTATTTATTTATTTATTTAAATTGCATAAAAAGTTCAGGTTTGTTTGCTAATGTTAGCTTAGGCTTGTGAGTTGCTATAAGCTAGCGGTAGGTCAGGGGTCACCAAACTTTTTGAAACTGAGCTACTTCATGGGTATCGAGTCACACGAGAGGCTACCAGTATGAAATAACAAATTTAGCCTTTAGTTATACATCATTAGTAATGGATAATGATACTCCTCTATGTAAAGACACTGATTTCTCACAATGACAACAAGCTAGGAAACAGATATCAATATTTAACACCTTATTAATCTCAGTAATTGATACATTTTCAGATGATAACTTACATTTCATGGGAAAAATGTCCCATTTTCACTACGTTGTACCATGTTTACCAATAATGTAATGTTATAAAAAAAAACAACTTACACATTTTATAACAAATCTCGTCACATTATGAACTAATGACAAAATCTGCAACATATTTTAAAAAATTAATGATCTTTGAACTAAAACAGGTCAGAGGTCACCTAAACTTATCCAAAGTTCATGTATCATGAACCTATTTTTAAGACGTTTTAATTATGAAATATATGTAAATCCAAGTGCTATTTAAAAAAACCAACAGAATAAAACATAATTTTAGGAACAGTTCACAAGTGAGTTGTGCTATTATTAGAGGAGACCTGCGGGCAGCTGGTTGGTGACCTCTGCTGTAGAGAGTGTAAAGAAAGGGCTGATGGGAAATTAGCCGAGGCTAAGTTGTGCACATGCAGTCCCACCCACAACTCTTTCTAATGAAGTCCTGCTGCTCTGCAGAAAATACGTCTTAAAATAACAACAGTGGCTTGCGGTTTATGATTAAAAAATGACTAAAAGATCACAGAGAACGCTTTTTCACTAAAGCTATAAGTTGGAGTGGGACTTTAAGTTTAATCACAAAAACTTCTAATACCAATAATACACATAATATGAGTCCTAATGACACTAAAAGAGGTGTTTTTAATACAACTTAACCGGACATAGTTCCAGTAAATAGAGAATAAAGGAATGAACTCCCTCTCTACATACACATACTCATTGTTTTGAGGGCGGATAAGTTATTTTTTTAATTTTGTAAATAAAAAAACAAAATAATGACACTTTTCTACCCATCAGAATCAAAGGAAAGTTACTCCCCTTCAAAACCACCAACCTACAGTGGTCATTTAAGGAACTGCAGCTTTTTTTCTGGTTTGCTCCAACGGCTGAATAAAACTAGATCATAGATGGGCAGAAATTCTTCTCTCAAGAGAAAAAAAAAACAAATTTGCATTGCAGATTGAACCATTATAAGCGCATTTTGTATTAAATGCAAAAATCGGGTTGAAATTTGTCTTAAAATTGGCATTTTTACAAACAGAGGTGTCAGAAGTTGATAATAGCCAGACGGACTCGCTCCCTCTTCCACTTGCACGGTGCCAAAATCTTTTCTGCCGAGTTGGCAGGAAATGCCTGCACTATCACGGGTGCTGTGCAAAATTTAGCTATACTAATACCAATGCCAACAACTGAAAAATGACTTACTTTCAGTTCAAAATGACCTATTCTACTCATGCTGTCCCAGTTAAATAAATAAACCAAATATTCAAAAGATTGGATTAAAGGATTGTTCTCTTCCACTGACCATCAGTCACCATCTTATCGAGCTCTGGGCTGAGGATGCCGTCCAAAGGCTCGTCTGCAATTGTCCGAGGTGTCCTCCGACCCGTCTGAGACTGAGACCCCACCGTGGAGTTGTCCGTCAGGGGCCCGATGTCCAGACCAGCTGTGGACACAGAGGGAGAAAAAAACAAACAAACACACAAATTTGTCAATTGAGGTCAACAGAAACTTGTTAACATACGGAGGGATTTTTGTGCAATTATTCCACGTGAAACACTCACTTTTTTAAGGGTAAAACTAAAAGATTTGAGTGCTAAAAAAATATATTTTGCACATGAAACTCAAAAATGTAATCAAAATAATTTTCACTTGAGAGAAATTGCATCTCTTGTGCTTTTGAAACAGAGCAGGGCACCGCGTTAAAAGCCAGCCAATCACAGAGATGGACATGAAGGTTGAAGCTGATTGGTCAGAATTTCTTGTAATCAGATTATGTTCCAATTCCTTCCCTGGCTACTAAAAACTATATAGTACAGGACTATCTAGTGTCCTGGATTTTAAAATCAAATTTAGCAAAATCTATTTATGACTCCACTGTGTTCTGATAAAGAAAATGTGGTTTATTAAAAAAAAAAAAAACTACATTTAAACACTTTTTTTCACAAAATTTTTTCTAATTGTTATAATCAGTTTTTATCCAACATAAAAACAGAAATCTTCAAAAACTGCTGAAGGTTTTGGAGAGGCTACATTTTGAATAGTGCCACGTTCTTGTCATTTCTATTTGGGTGTATTAAAAATAAATTAGAACATCACAAAAACGGTATTTCAGTTATTCAGTTCAAAAAGCAAAAATATTATATTCATTCATTATACAGACTAATATTTTCCAGTATTTATTCCTTTAACCTTGAAATCTTGTATTTCAGAAAATTTTAACTATGGTAGAAACATGAAAAAATAAAAGTAGGTTGAGGAAAAAACATCAAGGTATAAAAAACTTCACACTTTTTTGAAGCATGTAATCCTGCAGAACTACAGGCTGGCATGAAGGCAATCGGTCTCTGGTAGTGCAAAGGTTTCACCATTTCCCACAGATTCAATGATAAATTTTATTTCCAATAGTCACAAAACCAGAAATTAGAAATTTTGATTTTTTTTTAACAGTGACCTTCATCTTATCCTCTGTGCAGGAAATCAATGGAGCATATTTTTTTGGTGTTTTGAAAAAAATCATTACTTATTCTGATTGGTATGAGGCAAAAACTCCTTAATACTGAACAGAATTTAGAATTTGAGAAACAAAGTATTGTACTTTTATTATTTGCATGATAATACCATCAAAATTAAAAGAATAAATACTTCAAAAACATCAGTCTGAGCGCAAAAATCTAAATGAATTAGAGGTTTCCATTTGGAACTGAATCACTGAAATAGTTTAGTACTTTAAGGCCAAATCCGAATTATCCCCCTACCTCTGCGGATTCTCTACCCCTCCAATTGTAGGGGCATTTGGAGCTTTAGTGGTGTCTGAAATTGCTTTTTTAAGGGAAAGGCGTACCATATTTTTTTTTTCTACTGTAAAATCATAATTATGATTATGCCGTTTTTAGCCAAACTCAAAAAGTATTTGTCGTTTTTAAGGCACATTTTGTGCACAGTGGCTGTAGCTCATTAGAAATACAAATCTGTTTTGTGGGTGGGAGTGTTGACGCATAGCAACCTGGCCCCTCCCCACTGCTAAGAGCTCCATTTCCATGCTTACGCGCAAGATAATAGCCTCAAGCTAACATTAGCGTTTAAAAAAAACAACTAGCAATATTGGATCAATCCAATCATACAATTTGGAGTCAAAATTGCAATTTGCTACAGAACGCATGTTGAGCGCTCATCATGTCTCGCACACCTAAGCATGAGTGGGTGTGTGCACAGGGGGAGGGGAGACTTTGGCACGCCCATTTCTTTGTGAATCATTAGTCTGAGCATTTTCAAGCATCCGATTTTCTGATCCAACGCGATTTGAATTAAGGAATACTCAGAAACGCAGTTTTAATTGTATATTATTTGATACATGAGAAAAATGCTACAAGAAAATGTTAAAAACACAAAAAAAAGATCTTAAAGTCCACACTGGGAGGGTGAAGCTCTTCACGTGGGTGTGGCTCTGAAGCCCAGAAGTTTACATTTAAATTTAAATAATGAGTCTCTTGTTTTAGTATGACTTTTTAAAGTTATAAAACTGACGTTATGCATTTTCTGAAGGCTAGCAGCTATGCGCTAACGTAGATGACTGGCGACTATTGATGACATCATAGTAACGTCCCAATTTGAAGACTTAGGCTATGCTCATGTTCCCACCCTAATTCCCAACTACTAAAAAAAAACTATTTAGCGCGCGACTATTCAGTGCCCTAAAATTTAAAAGCAATTCGGACACCGTGCTCACTACTTTTCTTTTGTTTTTATAAACGCTGAATATGACGTCACCGATTTAACGAAGTGAAAATTGAATCAATAAGAAAAATTCACTACGTTTATTTGTGACTCCATTCTGTTCGATGATAAAAATGTGGATGTTTTGGTCGCAAAAATTGTTCGACTGCAATGCATTGTGGTCTATATTCGCTAATGTAGTGAGCACTGATGTACACTAGTTTTTCACAATGACTTCTGGTAAATTTTAAGTGCACTTTATTTTGGAATAGTAGATTCGGACAGCAAAAGAAAATGGCAAATGCACTATATTGTGCAATATAAAGAGAGTAGGGAAGGAATTCGGATTTAGCCCCTTTTTTTCCCCATAACTCCCCGTTTGTTGGGCTAAAAGTAGAGGTAGGGGAAAAATTCAGATTATTCTTTAGTAAAATGCACTTGTATAGAAATGAAACATCGTCAGGATGGCATAGAAATAGATATTTAATAATGAAAAAGGGGGGAGGGGGAAGATTAAAACACCAGACCAGTGAAAACATGACGGCATTCTGTTAGCGCTGCTGTGTGATTTGAAGTGTTAATGACAGAAAAGCCAACAGCTGAGAAGGAAGCTTCAAATGAGAAAGCGTTGTTAGATACAGATGCACACCCAAAAAGAGACAGACTTTTAGAGGAAGAATGCACTAGAGCGAAGGGATTAGTTGGCCTTATCACCCTTACCAAAAGGAGGAGGTGAGCTGTCAACCTGGAAGGAGCAAAAATCAAGACCTACAAGAACCCAAAACCAGATAAAATGAGTGAAATAAAACAGTGAAAAACATACCAAGCACAAAAAAGGTGTCTGACAAACATAACCCAAAATGAACAACAGAATTTTTAAAGAATGCAATTTGAAAAGAAAATCAATAAGGTGGGTGACAGTGTGAAGTAAACTAGCAATTTGTAGAATAAAATAAGGAGTCATTTTTGGATAGCTGCTACTGTGACTTCCTGTGAGATAAAATGACGCACCAGATTCACTGCTTGACTTTCCGAGCATTCCCAAGATGTCTGCATCAGAGTTCAGAACATCAGCTAGATCAACTAAGGGTTCATCAGACGTCTCTGTGGATTGGAGGAGGAGGAACAAAGAAAGAAACTGAATGATCACAAATAAAGAATGACGATGAATGAGCATGAGTGATTCTGAAAACATTTGTTGAGCGGCACATACAGAATTAGATTCTAATAAAACCCAGGATGTCTTGATAAATAAAGAGCAACATTTTAACCTGTTGACACATAAAATACTAAAACAGCCAGAGAAATATTTTTAACCTCCTGTGACATGAAGACTACATTTGTTGACATCACATTTCGGTGATGCAGAGGTGTCAGAATCCAGGCCTCGAGAGCCGGCGTCTTAAATGTTTCCCAACCAACCAAGCTCTAATTGGTCAAACACACCTGATCCAGGTAATCATCAAGACAGGATTTCAGGAAAACCAGCAGGAGGCCGGTCCTCGAGGCCTGGAGTCTGACACCTGTGGTTTAGATCCAGGATTCCCAACCAGGAGGATCCTAAAGCTAATGCGGAGATGCTAATTGGATGTTTCCTTAAAGTCCCACTGCACCTTTAATTTATATTTTAAAATAATTTCCAGGGTCCTTTTCATTAGGATTATGCGATTTTTAGCTAAATTCTAAAAGCCTGTTTTGCTTTTTAAGACATTTTTTCTACAGAGCAACAGGAATTCCTTAAAAATTCACCTCTGGGTTGTGGGTGGGACGGTTGGCTCTGCTAATTTCCCATCAGCCCTTTTGTTTACACTCTCTCCCTGATAGCTTAAAGCACCTCACAAGCCCAAGTTAACATAAGCATAGCAAATAAACAGCAAGTAATATTGGAGCTATCCAGCTGTGCAGTTTAGAGTCAGATGGGAGCTCAGACATGTAATATGAAGGCGTAAATGGATCTATTTGTCTGCAAGTGATGCTTCAGAATTGTAGTGGAGAAAGGAGACTTTGACTCGCCCGCAGCAGTTGTGTCACAAACCCCGGGTTTTAATCCGCTTCTGATTCAAGATGATTTGACTTTAAAAAATACTCAGAAATTAAGTTTTAATCCTAAATTATTTTATATACGTCCTTCATAATTCGAAAAATGCTACAAGAACATGTTGAAAATAACTATTTTTACTGGAGTGGGTTTTCATGTAAATGGTGGTTTGAACATGTTTTATGGCAGTATTCTGATAATGGTGGACATACATTAAGAAAAATAAGCTCAAAATTGCATTTCTGAATATTTTTTATTTAAATTGTAGCAAACAAAAAAATGCAGTTTGACAAAAAGCCTATTTGTAACTTAAAATGCCGGGGCAGCCAAAAAGCTGCCTGCTGAGGGCAGGGTTGCTCCACACCAACAGCTTCAACCACAAGAGCCGCTCTGCAGAAACTATGTCCAAGAAAATGACATATTTTTGGCTAAAAGCAGCATAATTATAATTTAAAGACCACTGGGAGCACGTTTACAAAAGATCAAAAGGTGATTGGAGAAGGACTTTGAAAAAAAGGTCAAAATTCAATCATACATTTAATTCTGAAAGGACTTTTTCTATGCAACTTAAAATGCAAGCCTTATGAGAACAGAAGTCACCGCCAAAAGCATATTCTTCATCCTAAGT
The DNA here is from genome assembly GCF_002922805.2 of Oryzias melastigma. Lineage (NCBI taxonomy): Eukaryota > Metazoa > Chordata > Actinopteri > Beloniformes > Adrianichthyidae > Oryzias > Oryzias melastigma. The sequence goes on from NC_050528.1 coordinate 8,948,528, forward strand.
TCTTCAGGTCCCAATTAGCCCAAATAACAAAAATAATTTGAGAGCTTGGGTTTTAGGAGATTAAAAAACAAGTTTCCTGACTTTTAATCGTCTGGTAAAAGGCGTATTTTTAATATCCCATTATTTGCCCTATTTTATTTTAATTCCATCTTTACACTAGTGAAGAAGAGAGCAGTTCCTTCCACTTTAATTAATATAAATTTACAAATCCATTGAGGCTCAACCTTTTTATGTCTAATGAATTGCATTTTTATCATTTAAAATGAGATGCAAACCAAATATTGTGTTCTAATCTGATCAAAGCAAATGTTTGACACAAGGAATGTTGTAGTGAGTACTCTCAGAATGGACCTAAAACTACCTATTAACAAAGACAATTAAATAACGCATTTATATCCATTCTTTCCAAAATACCATGACAACTGTCTTTTAGGCAAATGTTTTTCTGCTGAAATCACTCAGGTCAAGACAAACCATTTAAAGAGGAAAAAAATAAAGTGGGAAGGTTTAAAGCTGGATTCTCTAAACAGATGATATTTAAAACCTAAATAAATGCTTTTAAATTACTCTGTGTGTTATAACAGCAGCATGAAAATGATGCAAATAATACCGATTAATCTCTAATTGGAGCCTGTTGTCAGAGCTAATGGGATGCAGTTATGACACCCACCATTTCCATTTCCTTCATGCAGGAGCCGTTACTGGATAATAACATCAGTGATAATAAAGAAAGGAGTAATTATGGGATAAAACCATCTCTAAGTAAACATTATCACGGTATTGGCGCTACTTTCTTTAATGACTGTTGAAAATGATCAAATATTTAGTTTAATGTATTACTTTGCTTGACTAAATCATTAGATATAAGTAATATATTTGTATACATACGTGCAGCTGCACCTGGTCTGGCAGGAATGGACGTTCCTGAGAAGTTGAGCACCGATGATGAGTCCAGGATGCTGGTATTGGTGTGTTTTCGCTCCACTTGCCCATCTTCTAGTAAGCCCGATTCAACTCCATGCTGTCTACTTTGCTTGCTTTTGTCCAGAAGATCCTTTCCAAAGAAAGCCTCCTAAACACACAAAAACACCCAATTACCCTCCATCTTCAGGTGTTTCCCGCTTACACACCTGCATGTTACAAAGAATTCACCGAAGCCAAATAAGAAGTGATGTGAAACGAGCTGTTTAGCCAACATTCATGCAGGGGCTGACCCCGTCTTTGTTAGAGCCAAAACCACAAGTCATCTCCAGCATTGGAGCAGCAACACTGAGAAATTAAATGCCAGACATGTTAAGTGAATAATTAATAAAATGTGCATCGCTCCACTTTACTTTAGCACTGTGGTGGGATAAGAAGCAGCACTGACAGCTGCCAGTGGCTTAATGCACATCACATATCTGTGTTTTAGCCGACACAAGGTGACACAGAGATACCGGCTGGGGAAAAGAAGCCTTGAAGTGATCTTAGTTAAGCCTTTGTGTGTCTACTCGCAACTAAAGCGAGGGCTATTTAATGAGTTATGATCAGACGAGTACCGTCTATTGAGACTTCATTTAGGTTGTTTCCCTCCCCCGCCGAAGGGGCAACATTTACTAAATCTCTGAAGGTGGTTTCTAGGCAGTGTGCTCTGGATCCCCAAACTCACCGAGAGTGAGATCAAATCCATTTCAAAGAGAAATGACATAATGTGAACAGACACGCTGCATAAGAATGCAGTTTCGTTGGTTGTTTTGTGTGTACCAGGGATACATGGTTCATGGTGCTTTTCTTTAAGTAATTTAGGACATTTTTTTTTAAAACTAGTGCTGTCATGTGATTAATTTTTTGTCAGATTAATTAATCGGGACCTGTTATTAATTAATCGAATTAATCAATTTTAATCGCAATGATTTTTAAGCTAATAACTGCTGTTAAAAGCCTTATTTTTAGGTATTTTATTGAGGTTTGTGACATTGTGGCGCTGTAAAAGATCAAAATAAAACTAAAAAGTTTGCCTTATTATTATTAGACTTCCAGCCTTTACTTTGGCGCCACAGAGGGGTCCTCTTTTTTAAATCATGAACAAAATTTTAAAATCAACAAAAAAACCATCAGGTCCAGAGTGCTCTGATTGACAACACAAAACACTTTTCTGAGCAATCCAAAAAATACTGACCACAAACTTCCAATTAATACCGTAATTGAAATGTTGATAAACCTTATTCCCCACTTTACCACAACATTAAGACAATAGAAAAGACATAAGTGATTTTTATAGTTTCCTTTAACTTATTTGGGTGAATTTGATCATCTTCAAGACTGAGATGACGCAGAAAAGAAATAGAGGAGAGAACCTAAGAAGGAAGAATTGAAACACTGCAGAGGATTTGAAACTATTTAGACTTTGGAATTTATTATTTTTTTAAGTAAATATTAGCTTCAACATCTAGACAAAAACGAGGACAAAGAGGTGAATTTTTCTCTAAAAATATGCTTTTTTTTTCTAAACGTCTCATGATGATCTCCTAGCAAAGTGCTGTTCAAGCGTGCCTTGCTCTCAAGCTGTTGCCATGACAACGCGAGACACAACATATTAAACAGTTCGCTTTTGTTTAAAAAAAAAAAAAGGAAACTTAAAAATAAAACAAAATAACTATTAAAGAACTATAAAGTTCTAATGATTTCTTTAATGATCCTAGTATGAGTGGGATAAAATGTTCCTCCAGGTGTGCATAATACAGAATTAACCATCCGACACAAAAATTAGATTAATGTGATAAAAAATATAATGCACTGAACTTAATTAATTGCGATTAACGCAATAATTTGACAGTCCTATTTGAAACACTCAATGTTATGAACCCCTGTGTTATTGATCAAATAATAAATCAAGTGTCTACTGTCATGGCTGACAAACCTGCAGGTAGGTGGGGAAAGCCTCCTCGAGTTTGGTCTTTTTCTTCCGGTACCGTTTCTTAATCTTTTCTGGAACTTCTGGTCCGGGTGGAACTTCATCTACAGGAGTATCTGGCTGCGCCTCTGCCCAACCTAGAAAAAAATAACCAAACTTTAGAATTAGCTCAGTTTTTTTTACATTAATAAAGGAACCTGGATTAGGTCCATTCAGGTGCAGACCTTCATCTTTTCCGATGAGGTTCTCTGACATGGAGCCAGACGAGTCCTTTCTGCAAAGAGAGCGCTTGGCCTTTCCCGGTCCTTGTCCGGGACGGCTCCTCTGACGAACCATGAACCCGCCAATGCCTTGTAAATTGCAAAAATATATCCTCTCAATCAACATATTGCTAATGAAGTTACATTTAAAGATTTGATTGTATTGAGGCTTGAAAACGAGGCCTCCATTTCAGAAGCCATGAGATGGCGGTGCTTTCCTACAGTTCTAACGCCGGCCAACTACTGCACCATTTTACGCTCCAGAAGAGCTGTCTCCTCCTATCAGGTGCCCTACCCGGCCGGTACGGTTTCCTCTTCCTCTTCTTGCCGCCGTCGCCCCCCTTGGAGTCATCCTCCATTGGCTCACGCTCAAGGCTGGAATCAGACTTTGCGTCACAATCGAGGAGCTCCGCCTCTGTGAGCAGGAGAGGGAAAGTGATGATGAGTGACAGAGCCGCCGCTAAGAACACCTCAGAAAAACTCTTTGGAATAGCAGCAGGGTCACCGTTTGATGGGGTAAAAATTAACCTGACAGAAATTAAGTCCAACTTCAAGGCGTAGCCAACGTTCAAAAACAAACTAACAAAAACGATCTGCATTCTGACGAACCTCGGTGGTCCTCCATGTCTTCATCCCGGGAGAGTTCTGAGAGAGAGTCCATGGGAGGCTGAAGCACCGACACGCTGTTCTGGTTAATGATTTTCAGCTTCAACTTAGGTTTGGCTTTCCGCCGTCTTGAAGCAGCAGCAGATAAGCTCTGAAGCTGACAGAGTCCTGACTCTGTTAAACAAACACCATCCTGGGTGTATGTCCTCGACAAATCTGCAAAGCAATAAACCAAAGTTTAAAAAACAAACAAACAGCATCATCGTTAAAGTTAAATCAGTATTCTATGCAAAAATGAAGATGTTTAATTGATGTAGAATGGTACAAACACTTCAATTTGTTTAAAAGAAACTCCAAATATATTTTTAATCTATTGTAAAATAGTTCCCAGTATTTTTTTATTATAATTAAGCTGTATTAAGCCAAAATCTGTTGTTTTCTATGACATACAGTAGTTTCTGCAAAGCAGCAGCAGTTCATCAGAAATTTCTATCTGATATGTGGGCGGAGCAATTGGCCCAGAGTAACCCCGCCCTCCGCCGTCGCCTATCAGCCCCTCATACCCCCAACATCACATTACTGGTGCAACAAAAATGGCGAGCAATAATAGAGCTAACCAGCTGTACAGTTTTTGGGTGAGAAAAACTAAAGTGGACATGGATCTAGTCGACAATAAATGTGTTTATCAGAATGGAGCAGAGTAGGGAGCTTGAAGTCCGCCCAAAGTATTTTCTACATAACAAATACAATTTTTTGGTCTGCTCCTGATACATTTTGATTTGAATAAAGAAATACTTAAAAATGTTATTGTTATTATCATCAAAAAAAAGTCAAGTAAAAACATCAAAAACATGATTTTCACCAGAGTGGTTCAATACATTTTGCTGTTAATTAAAAGCATTCTTGAACTTACCGATTTCTCTAGCCTTTGTTATGTACGGTGTCACAACGAGTGGCTCAGTGGTGTCTCTGGGTTTGGTCACAACTGGAGGAGCATCAAGGGGATGACAACAAATTAACAACCAAAAATGTGTTGAATGTCAGTTAATAGAAACTAAAAAACAACAAAAAAAAGAAAAAAATTAAACATGTTTTAACCTTTAGTGGTCTTCAAAGTTTGACATATGGTGCAGTCAAAGCCGTTTTCTGCAGCTTTTTCTAGATCGTCCTCCGAGTGCAGCCCCTGACAGGAGGCGTGAAACCATCTGTGGATCGGAGAACACGTTTATTTATGTAGAGATTATTGCAGAGAATCAGCAGAAATCTGTTCTCCTGAGCTGACAATGTTGTAAAAACACTGCAAACCTGTCGCACTGGCGGCACTGAACGATAACGGTGCCTTCGCTGTAGTCAACCAGGCAGATTGGACACGTGGACAGGCTGGCACAGGGCGCACACTGGGTGTAATTATTCTGCCACTCGCACCTTAGGCCAGGAGTGGTGGCGCCACACTGAGTGCAGGACACACACCTGGAGATAAATGGGAAGAGACTTTAAAAGAAACCGTACAAGAATAACAAAACAAAAAAATAGTTTTAAAAGAGACAAAAGTTCTACCTTAAAACCTACAGACGTCCTCTATCTGTAGCTACAAAGTTATTCATTTTGCTCAACCTCTTCTAATTGCTAATTACTCCATTCGATAGTAGAGCCGTGTGAATAAACCCTTCTGATTGAAATAATGGATTGAAGTGGATTTGAGACGAGTTACTCACCACTTGCACTTCCAGCTGTCCTTGGGAACATTCTGCAGTGGAGGGTCCAGGCAGTAGGTGTGATAGCTGATGTCACAGTCATCACACAGCAGCAAGCGGCCCGGATCTGTGGCTTGGCCACAAGCTTCGCACACCGTACACTCCAAACAGCGCCAGCCTTTACTTAGCACCACCTTGTTGATCTGGAATTTTGAGTATTTGGAGGTTTTTTAATTTTTAAATTCATTTGAAGTGCATTCATTTCTACAAACTCTCTTTACCTTTATGCCAACACAGAAGGGATGATAGCACTGGCCGCACTGAGCGCAGGCCAGAAGACGACCCTCTGCACCGAGGCCGAAACTCCCACACACCACACACATGTCCTGAACAGAACAAATCAATTATGAGCAGAATGTTTCAGCACAGCAGATTCCTGCTATGAAAATATTTGAAGGTTCGAGTTTGATAAGGTTTTTTATTTTTTAGAATTAATGAACAAATGTCAGTAGATTTCATGTGTACGACACAAACCAGTTACAGACAAATGAATAGTAAATGTTCCCACATAGATCATAGCAACAGATGTGAACAATACTTTGATTTACAGCAGATACATTCAGATTTCTGTCATATCTATCAAAGGCGTCCTATTCAGCTATGTGGGAGTGGCTACGGATGAAGCTGTGGATCCAGCAATTCAGCATTACATGCTCAACGTTTGATAATCTGTGTGATGCTGCGGGACCTCTCGTTAGCGTGGTATCCGGTTGTTGGTCATGTGACTTATTTAAAAGTGTTTCCATTGCAGTTTTACGAAACATGTCCATTTCGATACGCCTCAAGAACTACCTCCTCCAAGCGCAAAAATTTTTTCCAATAAAGGAGAACTTTTTTAAAATTAAATTTTGGAATTTATTATCTTTAATCCGATTTGTGCAATTTCATATTCAAGGCAAATGCAGCTCAAAACAAAACAGATAATGGTCTAAAACATTTAGACCAGGATGTTATGATGATTTCATTTCTAAAAAAGACAACAAAAAACAGAAAAACTCAAATTTTTTGGGTACTATATGTTAGAGAGCAAAAAGTATTTAATTTTTTTTATATTTTTAGAGAGTAAAAACAACTTAAGCCCCCAAAAATTGACACCAGTCAGTATTTTTAATTTTAAAAATAATTTGTGTCTGCAGTAAACTCCCTTGAATTTTCATCTTTGTAAAACCAAAAACCAAAAGTAAATGTAAAATAAAGCTAAAACAACTGAGTGCAGGAAAAACTCACCTGTTTCAGAGTAAAACTGTCATTGCTGGAAAAAATGACGACTGTATTATGCATCGCGTTTTCCTCCTCTTCCTTGACAGGGTACTGAATTTCGAATGTTGTCAGCTGTACATCAGAAGATAAAATACACAAAAACCATCAAGTATTTTGTCAACAAATCTAGAAAATCTTATCATTGAAATCCATTGTTTTTGATGTTGCATATCAAATTATTGTGGTTGTGTGTAGCAAAGGGGAGAAAATAAATATTAAATACACAGAGGCGATAGAATTCTATATTCCTACCCCGGGGTTGATGCCGGAGCTGACTCCATTCTTCCCTCTGGCTCTCCCGCGCCCAGCTCGACCCGACAGACCAGCCCCTCTCGGCCGCCTCCTTCCAGGGAAGCCTGAACCTCGACCCTGCGGACGAAAGATCCGACATTCAGACCGGGAATATTTTCCATCCTGGTTCTTACAAAAACAGACGCAAGCCACGACTAAATCCAAGTCAGTTTTTCTGACACGAGTGTTCTACAAATGAAAAAGTTAGTTAAAAAAAAAAAAAAAAATCACTATAGTTTTAAATTTTTTAAAATTATTAATAGGATTTTTTTTTTATTAAATATTAAAAAAAAGGTTATCCAGAATGGCTGCCCCCCAATTGGAGAGTGAATGGGTAAATGAGAAGCGCTTCAAGTAAGAGTTGGTATGAAAAGACCATTTTCTTTTTTACTGTTAATTTTTCACCATTTTGTAAAGATTTTTTTTTACATTTCAAATTCGATGGTTGTGACCACCAGATTCCTGTTTCTCTAGCCTTTGTTCAAGTTTAATATATATATATATATATAATAACTGAAACTCACATGACAACCATTGAGTCACATAATAATGAGTGACAAAAGCCAATATCCAAAAATGGCCAATAAGTAGCAAGAGGTTTCCCAATCTTTGACCAAAAAAAAAGGTCAAATACAAGTATTTTCTACATTCTGATGGTTTCTTTTTTGCCATTACTTGTGTGTATTGTGAGGACAGCACATGAATGTTTTCACAATGGCAGAAGAAACTGACAGCAGTATGTTTTTGTACATTTTGTTTAACTCTGAACACAGGCTGAGCTGTAGACAATGTGCACCAGTTTGCATGCAAACTGTCCACTTCCAGTGAGCAACAAGCCTTGATCAGAGACACGAGGAGGAGAATTTTGTTTGTTCCAGTGAACATGTCAATCATGTGAGGCTAAAAACAACGATGCAGCGTTGCAATGGCTCTGGGATGCAAGTACATTTTTGGTCAGAAGAACTCAGACGGTACAATTTCACAGGGATGTGAACTAAAGAAAACCGGCTTGGAAAAATAACTACTTATTGGGCCAACGTGGTCATTAGGTAAAAAACTTATACTATAGACCCACTTTGATCATCCTTTAAGCTTTTTTCAAAGTGTTCCCAGCGGTCGTTTATTTATGGTTATGACATTTTTAGCCAAAATGTGTAAAAAAAAAAAAAAAAAAAAATAGTAGAAAATTCCCCTGTGAGCCCCGCCCCCTTTCCCCTTTTCATTTCCGAGAGCTCGGGGGAGGGGAGCCTGTGGCCCATCTAGCATATTTTCTGTGACAAATACGTTTTTTTTTTTTTCCAAAAGTTCTTTTTTTCATCTGCCCCAAACTCAAAACTATTTGGATAAAGAAATACTCAGAAATGCAATTTTGAGCTTAATTTTCGTCACGAGCGTCTTCCATCATCAGAAAAACGTCACAAGAATATGTTAAAACACCAAAAATATGATCATGACCGAGGTGGGTCTTTACTGGACTTTACTGGGCAGAACTTAAACATCCGTAAAACAAGCACATGGAAGATATTTACCTTTAAAAATTATTTCTGTGTAAAGTTTAATAAAAATACCACAATCCTACACAGATCTGGTGCAGGAAGCAGCAAACAAACCACAACAGGTCACGTCAAAAAGTAACACAGGTGGTGCGGGTGGGTTTTTATCTGGTTTGAGACTTTTAAAAATCACAGGTGTACAAACACTTTAGCTTTCCCTGATCAACTTATCTGCCTAAAGGATTTCATTTTAAGGCCTTTGCATGACTTGATCAGGAAAACACGGGTCTTTTAAACAGGATCTCTGCCATTTTTAATCGTTTCTGGTCTGTAAACAACCCCAGTTGCATCATAGGCTTGGATGGTACATATAATGACAATTTTAAAGTTGTTATACTTCCACATAGGGACTAAATAAGCATTTTATCAAAAATGTAGCAAAACATATAAAGAGGAAAAACAGCGATTTGAAATGTGATGTTACCAGGCAGAATACAGTTACTGCAGTTTGTATCAACCTGAATAATGAAAACTCAGCAGAAGTCATGAAACTGAGATGAAACCACATTAAAAGTTCACATACTTTTGCCTACAAATATAAATATTTTTTTTTATTAAAATTAACTGGTAAATAGAGGGATGGAATTAAACAGAATTTTGAAATGGAAAAATGGAAAGAAAAAAAAAAGGTGAGTAAAAAAAATAATTTGCATGAAATACAACATGGAGTCAGAATTTTCAGGTAGATCGCGTCACCAAGTCGTTTGACAAAGTGGCGTTACGGTAGTGTGATGTCATCACTAGTAGCAAGCCCCCGAGCCGATCTTGCAGGTCGTGCACAGGTGGTACTTACACCGCCCAATAAAAATAAATAAATAAATAAATTTGAAAAGCATAATTTGAGCCAGAAATCCTCGCCCGGAACCCCTTGTTTTAAGCTTTCAACCTTTTTTCCCCGTTTCTTCTGTTTTCTTTTAACCTTTTTTTGACAGAGTCCCAGAGAAAAACACGGCATTTCACCGGCTCTGATCAACGATTAACTGATTCACAGTAAAAAAGCAACATTTCGCCGCCCCTTTTTCCAGAGGTAAACGGGTGTAGTTATACAGATTTGAACATCATATTTGTTAATATTGAGTTGAAAGAAATAAAACGATTATCGTTCTCTGTTCCATTTGAAGCTCATCTTGCACATTACACTGTAAGTTACAGTTTATTTGTATTCAAAAGTTTAAAAGCTGATGGTTCTGAAAAGTTCTTAAAATGTAATTTTTGAAAGGGCTTCCTAAAGTTTAGGAATTTTCAGCTTACCCAGCCGGCCAAAGCTGCAAAATTTCCGCTTCTGGCTAGAGATAGTTTCTGGCGCCATCTTGGATGTGACCAGATGCCCGTCGATAGAGTAGCAGTGTGAAACTGGTCGATTGTTCGATGATTTTGGGGGACCTTGCAGATCCTTCTATCAGTCAATTATCGCGCTGCTGCCCTTCCTACCACCACGCGACTTCAAAATATTCCCGAGCTGTCACTGACCGTTTTCAAAAAATCGTCCAGTTACTGTTTAATCTGAACTTTGTCTTAAATCCTCCCAATTTCAAATCCGGCCGCGAAACCACCCGCCAGTTTTGCTAAAAAACTTGGATTTAGGCCGCCCCATAGTGGCATTTTGGGATATGTGGCCGTAGTCTTAAAAAAACCAGAAAGACAAAACAAAAAAAATGTTTTCAAAACCAGACTGATGCCTTATTCTATGGCGCCGTAGGAACATTTCATATCGACGTGGATAGGAACTTGCTTGCTTGTGTAACAGGCCACCTACTGTAGCTTCAACCAGGTAAACCGGCCTGGGACAAATTACCTTTTTTTTTAACTCTTCACCTATGATTAAACAGGAAGTTAAAGAAGCTCTTCAAGTTTGCTTTAGTGGCAGTTGGATTTTAAAATGCTTCACCAGCTGTTAGATAAGGTTAGATCATAAAACTAAATCTCATTTCAGCCTTTTTATTCTGGAATTAGCCAAGTTTCTTTCAATTCTGGAATAATCAAGAGAATTTAAGTTGCATTGGCTGCAGATGGGGTCCTGCTGCCCGGAAACTTCTCGTGAGCCACTGTATTTACCACTCTGATGCTCCAGCCGGGGCTGTATGAAGGCTGCCTGGTCTTTGGGTCCCAACCCTCTGGCTGGTCTGACGACCAGGACAAGGGTGAGCTCACACTGCTATGAGGGCTCCATGCACCCTAAGGTAGGGAAGGATGGGTGAGAAGGTGAGAGAGAGGTAGGGAGGGTGACAAAATGCAGCAACTTAAAAACAAAGCCAGCAAAAAAACCAAAACATACAAAGAAAGATGTTAGAAAAATGTGGTGAGCTTCTAATGAAGTCATTCAGGATTTTTTTGACTTTTGAAAGCAATGGACCCAGAGAGCAGTTGATGCGTCATAAGAAAAGCTTATATTATTATGAATACGTTTGAATTAATTTTATCATGCAGCCACTTTAAGAATCATCAAACCATGAGGCTTTTTCAAAGCAGATGAATGCATGCAGTACTCAGGGCATCATGTCACTTTAAAAGAGTAGTAAAGGAAATCACTAGTTTTTACACAAACATTTGCGCAGGTTGAAACATAAAAAGAATTAAAAAAATACAATTATGAAGTGTCAAAACAAGCACATCAGCCAAGAGAATGTTGAGGTTAAAAAGAAAGCTACTTGGGTAAACATAGCATATCATTGTAAAAACTAGGGGTGTGACAATCAATGAATTAATTAGTCGATTTCTATTCCTACAATCCAACCAAGTCATTGTAGGAAGTCGTTAATTGAATTGACCTTTACCATTATAAAATTGTCACAACATAACAAATCGATTATAATCCATATTGGAAGATATTTGGATTGAGGAACAGCAAGTTTATTTTACTACAACATAAAAAGGACCAGCAGTCATCAAAGCAGACAACACACATGATGGCAGTAAAAAATGATCAACCATCATCACAGTCCAATGTGAATTTCGCAAAGACATTACCATACAGTGTGGTTAATGTTCTGTTTGTATTATTTTGATTTGAAAACCAACTGTATGAAACTAAAATGTTAATGGATTTGCCATTAATTATTGTTTGTTTGTACACATACTTAATTTACACTAGATTATCTCTCAATTAAAACAAGGAATCTGGAAAACTTCCCCTTTACCGTCTAGTACCAGGTATTTATCTCTAAAATCCCACTGCTTGAATTTTTGGCAAAAGGTGTCCTCGATCAACTTTACATCAGTGAATCGGTTTGAATTGGATTATAAAAAAAATATCAGCAACTACAAATTATGATATGAATCGATATTGTAAAATGAATCACTACACCCCTAGTAAAAACTATTTTGTCGTCCTCATGACTATACTTTATTAGGAAATCAGAATTCCAAGAAAAGTGCTTCTCGTTTGATTAAACCAGGCTAATAGATAAAGTAATTCAATTGTAAAAGCAGTACAGTAGTTTCCATGCAATATTTATGTTATTATGTGATAAATGCTTCCTATTAACAGTTGGACTTTGACTATGTAAAAATAACGATTCCAGATTCACTAGAGGTCCAGAGTGACACATCAGAGTAAGCAGAAGATGAAGGAGTATGCCCACAGTGTCCCCTTCTAAATGCATAACCACCGACTATATAAAAGAACTGGACTGAGTGACCCCTCCCACCTCGTATTCCAAACAGGAAGTGCCAGCAGGCTCCAAGAAGCCAAAAACTCAAACTTCAATTGATAAAGGAACAGCTTTTACTCAGTCATATTTATCAGAATAACCATTCTTGCTCTAGTACCTGATTTTAGCATGTTTTTTCATGAAATATTTTCTGTAGTCCAAGTAATTCAAGTTCTAAACCAGCCACCCAGATGCCCGAGCATGTGGCGCTTTCTGGACCCCATATCGAACATTTTCAGATTTTTGTGTAGCCTGCTTTCAAGTGGTAGGGGTGTGGACTTCCAGCAACGCTCATTCCTGACTGGCAAAACTGGTTACCATAGAAACATTGACTCTGACCAACTAGGACCAATCCCTGCTTACTTACGACGTTGGGTTCCAAACATAGCAAGAAAAAAATGGCAGCTGAACTGGCTTTTTCACCATCACAGACTTGGACTTTGCTGATGACATCACATTCACTCTGTCCAGTTCTTACATATGTGCCGAATCCAAATTTTTCCCTACCCCTACGGCTTCACTCTACCCCTCCAATTGTAGGGGCATTTGGAGGGGTAGTGGTGCCCAAGATACATTTTTTAAGGGAACGGGATAGGGACTTTAGGAAGCGAATCTCTTCGCCGGAAGGAAGAGGAGAAAACCATTTCTTCACGTGGGTGTGCTGTGATCTAGAAGTTTACATTTTTATGTAAACAATGACTTCTTGCTTTACCACGACTTTTTAAAGTTATAAAACTCACGTTATGTATTTTCTGAGCGTTGGCGACTATTGATGAAGTCATCAAGGGTTAGTAACGTCTGAATTTGAAGACAGTATTTTTCCAAAACTCTCCATTTGGAGGGCTAAATATAGGGGTAGGGGGAGAATTCAGGTTAGGCCATAGTCAAAGGAGTAGCGTTTTGATTTGGCCTTTTTTAGCAGCTATGTCAACAATGACTGTTCCTTAAAGAACTGTTATTACACAAACTTGACAATACTGAGAAAACAATGTCTATGGCTCACTATGACAACCACCAGTAACAGATCCCAACTCTTTTGAATACCAAAGAAAACCTCTCCAACAGATGAGCGTTCCCAAGAAAACTTCTCAAACAGATAACTGTTCCATCAAGGTTCAAGTCCAAAATCCACAAACTTAGATTTCAAAAATGTCACAGCAAAGCATTCTAAGTAAAATGATAAGTGGTGAACCACAATATTCTACTATTCGTTTCATATTCACTATGCCAATCCCATCTCTAGTGAAGTCATCAAATTAGATTTTTTTCTTCGGACAAACTAATTTCTAACTACAGATTATTCCTTATACTGAGAATCTGGACATTCAACATTTGAAATGACTTGCTTGTCACATTATCAATGTAAATAGATAACGAAGGATCATCCTTGTTAAGATAATGTGGCGACATGTTTTTGAGTTAACATGAATGAGAACAGATTGATGATTATGCGTTGGGTGAAATGGAGCAAATTCCCTCAATTAAAATGAGTCTAAAGCATTTTGGATTATTAAAGATGATTTCTGCAGAAAAGTTTTAGGACTCCAAGAAGATCTGGATCGACATTATGAGGAAAAACAATTAATTGTTCACAGCCATACGGGAAAGAAAATTATTTGCATCATGTTATTCCCCAGAATGAACAATGAAGTGAAACCTCACCAGCAAAAGTTTAAAATATTTTCAAAGATGTCTTAAACTCCAGACACGGCTTAAACTAACCCTGTTACACTCACGAATACATAGCATAGCAAGCTTCAATCCCCTTATGAACCACACGGGCATGAAATAAGATAGAATAAGCTTTTTACCTGTTTGACTCGCGGTCTTCCAGGAGAAAACTTCCTCTTTGTGATGGCTGGCTTTCCCATACCAATTTTTGGGGTAAACGGAACAAGGGTTGTTGTAGGTATCCCACTGCTGCCGTCACCCAGCAAGGGCAGTATCTGGGCCTGGGGGGCCTCTTTGAGAGGGGCCATTCGAGTCAAAGCGGAGGAGTGAGAAGAGGAAACCATTTCAACTAATCTTTCTACAGACGACTTGATTGGCTTCTCCTCCAACGACGAGCTGTTAAATGACAAATTTGGTTTGATTTCCAGTGTAGTGTCCATGTCGGCTGAAGTCCTTGAGGATGAGGGCTTAACAGTCTCTAGGAGGGTTATGTGAAACGGAATCTCAGTTCTTTTCTTCAGCTCAGTCGGGGCAGTTTCCAAGAAAGAAGCCCCTGTTAGATCCACACTTGAAGGCTGGGGTAGTGCGACTTCCATTGTTTGGTCCACATAAGTTACTTGTGTAGTACTCTGTTCTTTGGTGGGTGAAATAATGGCCTTAAAATCCTTTGTGCTAGGGTTAACCATGCCCTCAGAAGGGCAGGCTTCTGTATGTGCTGGTTTGATTTGAAACGATACATCCTGTGCCTCTTTGGCCTCCACAGCCTGGTGGACTGGAAGAGGCTCCTGGCTCTGATTTGATGAAGACACAGGACTTTCTTCAGACAAGAGCAGGATCCCGACTGCTGGTTTAGATTCTGTTAAAAGTACATAAAAAGGGGGAAAAAAGCAATCAGGAAACTGTGGATCTCTCTTGCATTATCAGCACAATTCATGCCCTAAAAAAGGTGAGATGTACAAACCTGGTGGAGATTCTACTGGAATTTCTTTGACAGAAGGTTCAGTGTCCTGCATTTGGACAAAGTCTGTTCCATGAGATGCTGTTTTAAAAAAAGGCACATTAAAAGTAAAGTTAAACAGTTGTTTTCATTTTCCTTGTTTAATATACTTTTGCTTGATGCAGCAATAATAAAGGTTTAAATCAAATAATAATAATTATAAAATAAAACTGCAAATAATAAGTCCATCTTAAATGTAGCATAATCTGCATTTGACACTTTAAACTTAGACCTGATGTTATGTAGTGGAGATGCAATAATAAAGCTTACCCCACGATTTAGTTCAATGGGGTAATGCACTGTTTGCTTTTTTGAGGCATCTTTAATAACAACTACCTTTTAACTACCAGATAACGTAGACAAATAGGACGGCTAACTTCCATAGGACAGAGATAACAAACAACAGGAAACCAACACGGTTCAATTAACAACAAAAGCTTAGATTAGGAGCCACATTATAATGTTAATGTAATGTTTACTACCCTGTTTTTCTATGCAGTTGTATTAATGTGTTCCTCTCCATTTGGGTTCGTATCAAAAACATCAATGGGTTGAATTTGACTCCAATGAATAGAAGCAGTCATTCACAGCTATCAGGAATCCACACTTCCAGCCAATATTCTGCCAGACAGCCCCTGACAGTACAGACAGCCCAGTCTTAAGGAGATGCCCACCATTTCAATCCACAAGTTCCCATGTCACCCTGATCCTGATACACACATGCACCTGCTATGCAACTCTGCCAGGGAAGGGGGTAACCATGACAACCAGCGTCTCAGGATCTGTGTGCTCTGGGCTTATGACTGTGCAGCTTGCAGGTGCTCATCCGGTGCACATGCCAGAAAGTCAATTAGGGAGATGCGCTTGTGACCATTGCTTGCCATCAGCTATTGACCGAGCTGAACTCGCACGGCCATCTATAAATTCTCTCCTTTCTATATCTAGAGCAGAATGAGTCCAAGACTATATTTAAGGTGTAATTAGAATCAAGTCTGGCTTAAAAAAACAACTTAAAATCAAACTTCAAGAGGTGCTAGTCTAATAAAGTGCTTAGCATAAACCCCCCAAAACACTCGATACATCATAAAGCAAAGCGTGGAATCAATTACTTTGTCAATATTCCTGAACAGCAAGCAACCACAAACAAAGAAGAGCATAAATGAAGAGAACCCAGCGGGCATTTTTGTTGAGTACAGTGAGAAATGATCAGCATTCTCTCCAAGGCAGGTTAGCAGACGAGCAATCTGTGACATAGCCACCATCATGTTACTACTATCCATTGTCTAGAGTGAGCTGAGTGGGCAGACGAGAGTGGGGAGTGTTTCAGCCAACGGCATTCCCTTCACAGAATTTTGCTTTTCCCTTTACTGCTGGTGAAGCTCATTTTTAAGGCACACGCAGAGGTTTCAACGCAACACCAGAAGCTCATTAGTAAACAATCGTGCACCAACCCCTGATTAGAGGAACCATAAGTACATCAGGAGTTTCAAGTAATCAGGGGCTGCCCATTTATTATATAAAATTATCAATTTTTGAACTGAATGAATTATTTCATTAAGATATCTTGCAAAATCTGTTAAGAGCTTTGTAATCATTTTGATTATTTCAAGTACTTTTCAATCTCAAAATCTATTTATTTATGTACTTGACATTTTATAAAAAATAATCCTATTTCCATCATTTAAGAGATATCCAGCATCAACTCACATGAAGACATTTTAGTAGGTGGATGAGTGTTATTTTAGAACCTACCAGGCTTCTGGTCTGATGCGGGTAGCTCCGCCTCCTCCTCCTGGACGGTGGCCTGAACAGGCTTTGGATCAGAGTGCAATGGAACAGTAACTAATTCCGGTTTGGGGTCATTGTGCATTTCAGGGGGCAGCTGGTTGCCAGTTTCGGGGTCTGTGTGCTTTTCAGCCAGCTGTAGGCCAGTCTCAGAGTCTGTGTGCATGGAGGCTGGCTGAAGCCTGAGCTCTGGGCCAAGGTCCATATCCTCTGTCTGTAGAGCCTGCTCTGCAGCAGGAGACCTGCAGTTAAAACAAACATAGTCCTCTCTTGGGTTGATTTCTGCTTGGCCGCTGTTCTGACGCTCACACTCCAGGTGTAACCATCTGAATGGAGAGCAAAGGTGTTTGCGGGGATCGGTTATGTATTCTTTTCAAAAGGTGTCCAGAAATGAGATCAAATTACCAACAATCTTACCTCTTACAAGTCTGACAAAACAGTAAGTCTTTGTGATGCTCTGGGTCCAGGATACAAGAACACATCGAGCAGCAGAGAGCAGGATCCTGGTTTTGGAAACAGTTCTCACACAGCAGGCTGTTGTGGTGCCAATGTCCACTGGTTCGTGTTCCACACTGGATGCATACTCTGCAGTTCTGAGGGTACAAAGTGATGGCTTTAAATGACCACATATACGGCAGTTTACTTTAGAAAAGGTCTAGTAATAACTGGCTGACATAATATAGTGTATGATGCTTACATATGCTGGTCAAGAGTTACACAATTAAAGCTATATTCTTGATTAAATGCCTCTTATTTTATGCTAAATATAGGAGATAATATTGACAGCAATATTTCATGATAAAGTTTAGCAAAAGGGGAGTGGCACAACTTAAATTTGACCATTTAAACCATACAGATGTCAGACACCAACGTTCGCATTAGTGCCGTATTTCTAGATTTGAGAAATTCTTCTGTCTAAATCGATGTACTTTAACTTTTCATCAGACGTTTCTGTTGGTGTACCTCAAGGTTCAATATTTGGGCCCCTGTTATTTTCGATGTACATAAATTCTCTCCCAAACTCCTGTGATAATGGTGCATTTTAAATGTACGCCGATGATGCTGTCATTTTTACTCATGCAAAAAATATTCAAGAAGCCTCAGTGAAGTCATAATTCAGTTAAATGGGTGTTTCTATAACACTCATCTACAATTTAATACAAAAAAAGTGTCTGTTTGACGTTTACAAAGAGGCTGTTGGACATCAAGAAATCAGGTGTGTCTGTGGAGGGACACGAACTAGAAACTGCTTACAAATGTAAGTATCTTGGCACTTGAAGTTTCAAAAGCTATGTCAAAATAACTCACCCTAAACAATTTCAAACAAATATAGCTTTTTTTATAACACTTGGCACAGTTAGACAATTCTAGCATTCTATGATTTTTTTTTCACACAATGAAAATTGTGTGTTGGTCGGTGACAGGTGTCAACACTTTTAAAATTACAGAATCGTTTTATTAAAAAATTATTGAAGGTTTACGATTGAAAATGACTTATTTCATTCTTGCAGTTTTTAAAGAAAAAGTATAATTATTAAGTTTGATCATTTTAAGTCTTAGTTTATTGTACAAAGTGTTACAAGGACTCGCCCCACCTCCAATGTCTGATTTTTTCAAGCGAAAAGACTCTCAGTGCTCTTAAGACCAGAGCTGCCTCTACATGTGACTGTGATGTCCCCTACAGAAAAACAGCATTTGGACAAAAGGCTCTTTCTGTGAAGACCAGTATATTTTGGACCAATCTCCCTCCTTTTGTTAGAGAATGTCCAATGTTACAGACTTTCAAAACGCCCCTTAAACAGTGGCTGAAAGTAAACCAGTGCAGAAATCATTGATTTTTAACCCATTAGAACGGCATCTTCCTGTGATGTTTTTCTTTAGATTTTTTTTTTTATTTCTCTCATCTTGTTATCAAATACTTTTATCGTGATCTTATGTCCTACATTTAAAAATCATCTATTGTATTTTCTACTGCTTTTCTTTTCTCTGTATTGTGAGATTCTTTATTCTGTTCACCGTTTTCTTGTGTACCTGCCAGCGGACTACAGATGCAAATTAGCCTCATTACTATAATCTGGTTTATTTACATTTATCACTCTCTGAATAGATTTCTATTAATGTACATTGTCTCTATCAATTAAATAACCTTATGGAACCTATTTTGGAAAGCTAAGGATATTTTATGTCATGATTTTAAGATTCACTCTGATGAAAATTAACATGTTTTTGTGGCACTTTGACAGTGACAATGACAGACATATATTAAGAAAACTAAGATCAAAGTTGCATTTCTGAGTATTCAAATTGTTGTCAATCTGGAGCAGACGAAAACAGCTTATTCATAACACAGAAAATACGATTGGCAAGCCAGAAGCTCCCTGCTCTGAGCTCTCAGCAAAGGCGAGGGGAAGGGGGGCGGGGTTGCCCGATGCCAATAATCTTGCCCACAACTCAGAGAACAATTACTGTTCTGCAGAAACTACTGCATGTCCTAGAAAATGATTTTTTTTTCTTTTATTTCATTTAAAATCTGCATAATCATAATTAAAAGACCACTGTGAACACTAACGAAGCTCAGAAGATGATGGGAGTGGGTCTTTAAGACCAAAAGTAACTGTTAAAATTTTAATCAAATAGCATAAGAAGTCAAATATCTCCCTATGCACAAATTACCATGAATAAAAAATAATCTGAAGTATTTTTATTGGAAATATAAAAATAAACATCAGTTTCACTTAATGATGTTTTAATTAACACACTGAAATCACAAAACGAACACCTTAAAATACAGAAACGTCCAAAAATCTTTTTCCAAATCCCAATGATAGACAGTCTGGACCACTAAGACCGTCCCTACCTTACATCTCCATCCATTTGTGGGAAGAGATTCCATTGCCGGCTGGAGACAGAAGGTGTGGTAGCCTTTGTCACACATATCACAAACCAGCATTTTAGTGTCATCTCCATGGTTCCTATAAGAGAACAAGGTTGTGCAGAGTAAGACTTAGGAGGATTCTTAATATTCCTGTGAAAACAACAGTTTTGCAGAATGCATCTCATATAAATGAAGAAACTCGGATGTGTGACATTTATAAAGACAATTTACTCTTCTCACTGGCACCAATTCTTTTACTCAGCTAAAATATCTGTTGTTTTAATGCGACTTCATAGAATTGTTTTCATTTACATAAATTTGCAAGTGCTGACACACTTTGATCTATAAATTGATTAACCACTCATGCATGTGATGCATAGATTTTTATTATACAGTTCACTTTGCAACACCTCAAGTTAATTTGGGCTACAACGACATTTTAACCTAACAGGTCAAGAAAATAATCTACAAAAGTTTTTACTGTGGGCCTGATCGACGGTAAATAAACTGAAAGATGTTATTATGTGTTTACATTTTTACTATTCTGAGGGGTTTGCTCCTTCTTCCATATCCATTGGCTTATAGGTGTAATTCTTTTTCACTTTTTGTTTGTTTGATTTGGTTGATTTATACATTTTTCACAAGAATAATAATAATAAAAAAGATTGAAATGCTATTTTTTAGTCTAACAATAGTGGTAAGCTAATCAAAACATAAATAAATCAATAAATTAACAACATCCACAGCAGAAAAAAGTACGATATGACAGATGTTCAGGCATCTGTCAAACTCAGTCGCGCAGGAGGTCAAAATTTAAAACATACTTAAGGTTGCGGGCCGAGCAGGATACACATTTATTAAACACTCCAAAGCTAAACTTTTAAAACTTTAAAACTGTAGCTTTCTACATAATTATGAATTAGATATATAGCATTACCTGCAATAATGCTAGTGTAAATGCTATAAGCTGAATTTGGCCAATGGTGAAATGGATAGCTAAAGCTGATAGCCAGCTATAATATTAGCTAATGCTAAATTATCCTAAAAAACTTAAGATATCCAAAACAGCTAGCATGTTGCTGAAAAAAATAGCAAAACTTCAAAATATCTTAAAAACTGGAAAAAAAAAAAACCCTAAACTAGCCAAAACAGCTAGCATGTAGCTGAAATATTAGTGAAACTCCAAAACGACCTAAAAAATCTTAGTAAATGTCAACACAGTCCAAACTGCTAGCAGAATGACAATTTTTAAAACATTAAAAACCGTAACTTTTTAACATAATTATGAATAATAAAACAGCAGGAATATTATTCCAGAATAAATACATTTAAATAACTTTCAATATTTTACTCTCCATAAAAATATATTTTGTCAAAATTATGCAAGTTAGAAATGAGCACAAGATAACATCGGGCTGTTATTACCAATAAAACAAAATGATCTTGAGAGCCGATATTATTACCCAGAGGGCCGGATCCGGCCCCTGGGCCTTGACACATGTAGTTTAGATGATTAAGATTTTTTTTTGCTTCATCTTAATCATGTATTACTTCATGGTGGTGAACATTTTCATATTTTAATTCAATCCAAACAGAGCCCTGGGTTTTTACACTTACAAATTGATTAACTTATATTGTGTACAAATTTCAGCCACTCATTTGCCTATGGTAAAAAAAAAAAAAAAAAAAAAAAGAGGTTACACTTTAAACAAAGGTCGGAGGTTACAATTTTAGGCTTAGGGGTACAACTTTTAGCTAGCTTCTCACAAACCACAGAGGTAAACAAACCAGCGGTAGGAATGCCTGTAAGGGATGCAGAAATTACGTGGGACGACAAATGAAAGACAAAAACGAGCAGAGGAAGTTTTGCTATGGGACTTTTTTTATATTTGTAGGTGGGTGGTTAATGCGACTCACTTGCATGTCTGGCAGACTTTGCACTCAGGGCATTGCCAACCTGCCCTTCTTAGAGGAGTAACAGCCATGTCCAGGCACATCCCATGGTAATGCAGACCACAACTTGTGCAGAAGAGTTGGTCTAGTAGGTCCCCCGGACTGTCGCACAGCACACAATTTACATCATCTACAACTGAGGGACGGAAAATGAAAGGATCAGTGGGGAAATGGACTTTTATGTCTTCAATTTTACTATATTAGAATTAAAAAACATACATTTATGAATTGCCACTTCAATGTGATCTGGGCAGAGGAGCGATAAACTCCTAATATCCTGAAAAGTCCCGGCTGCCCCCGCACAGGGGTAATGGTAGAGTTGAGCACATCCTTCAGCACAGCACTTAATGGATGCTCCAAGGCGCTTACAGTATGCACAGTGCTGTAGAGAAAAAACTCCACGTCAACAATTTAATTGAAAAAAAGAGCCATAAAACATCTTAATCTGTGATCAACATTTTATAAATAACTAATTCTGTTGCGTTTTACCCTCACTGTAGGTTCTCAGCTCAGAAATCAGAACATTTCATGAACTTAAAGCCCCCTAAATAACCTAATAATATTCCTATTTTTCAAGTTTCTCATATAAAAATACAAATTCTGTTCGCCTGTATGACTGACAGGTTGCAAAAATGACCGAGAGCCGTGAGCATCACCTCGGCCTCCACTAGGAGGCATGCTACCATGGGAGCTCAGCCCTGTTGAGTGATGTGACCTTTTCTATTTCACAGCTGAAAGATCCACTCTGCCTTGTCGACCTTTACCAGTCAGCCCAATCCGACTGCTTTTCTATGCTTCACTGAAGCATCTCCGTGTTGCTCACATTCATGGAGCCTCTTTGGGGAGAGGGGATTCGCAAACGACCGTGGCTACATCAATGGATTGAGGCGACAACATTTAGTCAGTTATTAGTCCTTTTTTTAAAGATAGAGAATGATGGCGCACCTGGAAGATTAGTGGGTTCTTTACCTTCATAAAGGACTTGAATTAAAACGAATCCTTAAACTTTCTGCACATAATCTAGATTATCTAGCCAAATATGGCTGGTGGTTATGGTAATAATTTAAAAAGACCAAAAAATAAAAAATAACAATGCTAATTATGTATTGTCGCTGCCTCATTTTCTTTTTGTTTTTATTGTTGACAGCCCTATTTAGCTGCTGTATTACATCGAGAAAATGGTAAATCAATAAGATCTTATAACAGTGGTTAACACCTTGTAATTTGGGGATGGAAGTGACCGACTCACCTTTGTGCTCCCTGAGTCAATGGCTCTGTCCACATTAAGCAGAGATTGTCCCTCACCCTTACAAACACCGTCGGACCACAAGGCACAACTCTCGTGTGCCCAACATTGCCCTGAAATTTCAGATCATAATGACTTTTGATTAAACATGTCAAAATGGATTTTGCATTCAATAAAAATACACAATTTGAGGATTTATTTTGTACCCAAAAAGAGAGTCTTACCTGACTCGAAGAGAGACTGGACTTCAAGATCTTTTGGAAGGCCGACGTAAGAGAGCTCATCCCAGAATCGACTGGCGGGGTCCGGTTCCGCTTTGCAGCTCTCAGACCCACTGAAAGGACAAAAAACATGGTGAAATTATACAAGTAAGAGCATAGACACACAGTATAAGGGAACCAATATGCTTTTTAAAAATCAGGTGAAGGAATAAAACGCAAAGATTTTTGATTGAACAAGAAGTTGATGATTCTTTCATAAAAATCTGTTCAAAATATTTAATTCCCAGTAGCTCAAACTGGGGCTGCACGGTGGCGCAGTGGTTAGCGCTCTTGCCTCACAGCGAGAAGGCCCCGGTTCAAATCCCGGCTGGGACCTTTCTGTGTGGAGTTTGCATGTTCTCCCCGTGCATGCGTGGGTTTTCACCGGGGACTCCGGCTTCCTCCCACCGTCCAAAAACATGCTTCATATGTTAATTGGTGACTCTAAATTGCCCCTAGGTGTGAATGTGAGAGTGGATGTGTGTGATTGAGGCCCTG
>NC_050528.1:8972367-8987071 GCF_002922805.2 Oryzias melastigma
ACAGTATAAGGGAACCAATATGCTTTTTAAAAATCAGGTGAAGGAATAAGACGCAAAGATTTTTGATTGAACAAGAAGTTGATGATTCTTTCATAAAAATCTGTTCAAAATATTTAATTACCAGTAGCTCAAACTGATTTGGCTACTTGGTTCATACAAATGTGGAAAAGGGAGTATTCTTTAAAAAAAAAAAAAATCAATTTAAGCTTAATAGATCAACAATCGATTCACAAAAGATATAAATCGATTTAGCACACAAAGCTAAAGTCCGCTAGCTTGATGCTAACGTTCAATAGAATTTCCCATAGGAAGGCTAATGCTAACGCTCGGTTGACCAAAAAAATACATTTCTAACTAAATAAACATCTTTATTTAATTACAGGAATTAATTTTTCAAACTCTTAAGGAAATAATTTTTAAAGTTACTATTTGTGGTCTAAAACTTCATGTACTTCTACAGCGCGATCCCCACCTAGTGGCCAAACTGAAACGCCCTCAAGGAGAAGCAGAACAATGTTTACAATGTTAATGATCTGAACATTTTTGTTAGAATTTCTACTTTAGAGAATCCATGTAACTCTGTAGGATATAACAAATTCATTATTTTACTAATAACTTTTACAATTTGTGAACTGTATCAGATTAATATAAATATATTCAAATTAAATAATAGATTTTTAATTTATTTCTAAACAAATGTGTATAAATTTGTAAAATTAAAGTTTAATTGAAGAATAAGAAAAAAATCTGAATCGAATCGATTCAAGCTCTTGTGAATCAAATCGAATCATTTCTGGAAATTATAACCGATATCCAGCCCTATTAGAACCCCTGATTTATATAATTAAAAACCCACTCCGATTGACTTTTGATGTATCACAAAATTGTTGTCAGTGCTCTTTAAAAACTGTTTTTAAGCCAAAAAAAGTTTAAAATCTGTGTTGTTTTCTAGGACATAGTTTCTGCAGAGTGGCAGTAGTTTATCAGAAATTTGCCTCTGATTAGTGGGTGAGGCTTTTGGTGTGGAGTAACCCCACCCCCATAGACAGTTTATAGAGAGAACTCTATGGGGGTGGGGTTACATTATCCCCTCCCCCCTCGAGTTCCAAACAGGTGGTACCCACCGCTCTCAAAAAGCAAAAATCACATTTACTTTATTGGGAAATAAACAGCGATTACTCATTCTGTTAGTCAGTATTTGCTAAACCCCAATTTTTTACTTGATGTATTTTCTTTATCGCAAGTTATTCAAGTTATAAACTGGCAAATCAGATGCCTCAGTAAGAGCATGTGGTGCCCGCTGGCCCCACCTCCACCAGAATCTTGCCACAGAGAAAAAATATGGCGCTCAAAAATTAATAGACGGAAGTCCCTCCCCCTGCCGGAGACAGACGCAAAAAAAAAAAAAAAACATAATTTGCGCCTGAAATCATTCCTTGACCGTAACCCCCCGTTTTAAGCTTTTGACATTTTTTCCCTTCGATATACCGTAACTGCTTAAGTGATCAGCTAATTCACAGGAAAAAGGGGCATTTTGATGTTTTTTTTCTCCAGATGTAAACCGCTGTAATTTTACAAATTTGAACACTTGTCAATATTGACTTGAAAGAAATAAAACGATTATCGTTCTCTGTTCCATTTGAAGCTCATCTTCCACATTAAACTGTTAGACAGTTTATTCACATTTAAAAGCTGATAGTTCTGAACAGTTTTTAAAACATCATTTTTGAAAGGGTTTCCTAAGTTTAGGAAATTTCCGCTTACGCAACCGACCAAAGTTGCAAAATTTCAGCTTCTGGTTAGAGATCGTTTCTGGCGCCATCTTGCACGTGACCAGAGGCTCCTCCCACGTCCAACGTTCAAAACATTTTGACAGAATCATCTGACTCTACTTTCAGTGGAAGGGGTGTGGCTTTCCAACAAGCTTACTCCTGATTAGTGAGAGTGGTTGCCATAGAAATGATGACTCAGAACAATCTTTGCCTGGTTCCAAAATGTTAACGTCCGTTCTGTGGAAAACTGGCAACTGAAGTGACTTCATTTCGTTGGAACCAGAGGTAAGGCATTTTCTATGTGTGACGTCACACCCCGCTTCATCCAGTGATAATAATATATGTCTCTGCTCTCCTTCCTTTTGCTTTAATGTTACAAATACAGACAAGCCCCAACGGACGTTCAGTCACACACACACAAAGAACCATCAACAAAAATAAAAGCAAACACCAGCTACTGCGTGGCATGCGGCCTTATAATTAGCGCTCTCACCGCTCATGACAATACTGAGAACCCAGCGAAACACTTAATTAGTTTCCAAAACAAATTAAACAGATGTCCAAGGAAGCACAGCATGAACATACACAAACACAAGGTTCTTCTGCACAGTTCATCTGATATTTCTTGGCCTGAAGACAACAACAGCGTTCTTGTTTGCATAGGTACAGTCAACTTCAGCTAGATATTCATTTACAGGACATTTGGGTTTCACCCATTGAGAGCTTCAGATGCTCTTCAAGCTTCAGAAAGCAGAAAACAAAGTGATCTGTGCTGATTGGGGTCATAATAAGGTGGTGCAATCCCTGTCAAAAATAAGGATGGCAGGTCAAGCTGGGTTGCAATTAAAAAGTACTGGTTGATAAAGTATATAGAAGCATTTTAATATGGAAAAAAAACATAATATGAAAAAGTACGAAATGCACACTTTTTATGATGTCAATTTAAATGAGACGAATTGGCTGCTTTAATCACACTAATTTATGGTTTATGTTTTTATTAAACACGATCATGTGTCCAGTTTATGCATTAAAACAAAGTAATTCCAAAGGGTTCACATAGTTTCATTCATAGAATTCATTAATGCAGGATTGGAGTCAAATCTTTCAATTTTGAACAACAAAACGCTTCAAAAATGTTGATGGTTTGGTTTTCAAATGTACTTAAAAAAGCTTAAAAAGTCAGAAAAATTCTCAAATATGGTACATATGCCACATTTCCACTTAATCTGTGACAGGAATACAAAACAAAATACAGTAAAATCAGAATGATGTGTTTAATACTTTGACCAAAAATATAAAGAATGAACAAATATGCCTACAATCTAAACCTGACTATAGCCTAATTTATTAGATTTTTTTTCATATAAAGATCATGTATTACAGTATGTAACCAACAGCTCCCAGAATTAAGTTAATTCACAACACTTTTTTTGTACAGTAACCTGCATCAAAAGTTCTTTTGTCATCCTTTGTCGAGGTGGATTTGTCTCTCTAAATAAATCTTTTGACAGTTTTGTATCATTCCACGAAAATACAAATTAAATCATTGAGGCGGTATAATTTAATAGCATAACCCCCATCCAAATACAAAAAAGACCCTAGAATAAAAATAAAAAAATCCATAAAAAAAATACTAATTTAAACCATATTTCTTGACAATTATCTTAAAAAGTCAAAACAAAAAACTTTTTAACAGTGATGTTAGTTTACTAGTGGTTAGTTTTCTAAAAAGGAATGAAGTGTCATACAACAAACCAGAATCGCTTCAAACCATTTACCAACCAAAACCTGAGAGCTATAATGAGCCAACTAGTTAAGAGTTAATTTGGTGCAGCTCTTTCACTACAAAGGACTAATCATAGATCATGTTAGTCATGTGACCAATTCTGACAGTAAAGCATCAATGACAGCATTCCCAGACAAACCTACTTACTTCTTCTCCTTCTGTCCTGAGGCGGTGTCGTCGGCCGTTTGTGGCCGAGTGGTTTTGTCACCATCACCATCATGGTTTGTTGAGCCTCCTTCACCTCTACAGTGGAGGAATTTTTCATCCTGAAATGTGGTGTTGAATACTTTCAGATCTCCCTGACCCAGAAGGCTATGGCCACCGCAGTAACAAAAGGCACAGAGTCGCTCGCTGAAACAAAAGAAAACGGGTGGTACAGGGTGTTTAATTATATATACCTGCTGCCACTGAAAACAGCACCGTGGACTTCAACATGAATTAGTCTTTTTGTTTGGAAAGCTTAAGTGGCAACGTACAGTAAAGCTGTGGAAGACTGGCTTTAGGAACTGAGGCACACAACTTCAGAAAAAATGTCACGATGGTCTGATACGAACCTGTATTCTTAGCTATACAACAGATATTTATAACTAGAATTATTTGTAGTACTAATGGCTTCTCATGAATATATATACATTTTTTTATGGAAGAGCCTCCTATACAGATGTGTGTGAAAGTCTGAAAATACAGTTTGTGGCCAAAGTTAATAAAAGCTTCAGCTAAAAGTATTTTTTATGTGTGAACAGACCAATAAAAACACACCACAGCAAATGTGAGGTCGCATAAAAACTCCAGTTTGATCCTTAAGCATGTCGTTCCATTTTTATTTCAACCTCATGTCCAACATACTGTTTCAAAAGCCCAACTAGCAAAGCTGACAGTGGATTCTGGGACATTTGTCGGCTGCTTTGACTGAAATTGCTTAGATTATTAACCTTGTGCTATCTTGGGGTCCAGATGACCCAAGCCTTATTTGTCCCATGACAAATGTGGATAAAGGTGGACTGGATTTCATGTCTGCCACGGACACCAGTGAAAATTAAAAAAATCATTGAAAAAAAAAAATAATAATAATTCAGCATGCCATCTTGTGGGGTCCGGATAACCCCACTCCCAACATTAACGTACTTAGGATAGCAAAGGGTTAAGAAAATCTGGTTTCTGCAAAGAAATATTTTTCACTATAAGAAATTACAGAGTTTGTGGGATTTCTTCTTCAGATTATCCAAAACCATTTAAGGCATTTAGGGGCTGATCAGAGAAGAACCAAATGTTTACATTAAAAGTGGGGTCATCTGGACCCCACAAGTATGCTGAATTTTTTTTTTCTTTCAAAGGATTTTTCATCTTCACTGGTGTCCGTGGCAGATATTATATCATGTCTACCTTTATCATGGGAGGAATCGCACATCAATATAAGGGGTGGGGTCATCTGGACCCCATAAGAGAGCACATTTAGAGCTATTGTTCCAATCTATTCCAAACTTCCAATCTGTTGCTTTTTTAGCTTTGGTAACAAACCAATTTCCCCATCATGGGACGTATTAAGTTTTATATTCTTTTTTTCTTAGATTGATTTCTTGAAATAAACCCTTTCTAAATCCAAATGAAAGACTGAGCTATCAATCTAGTACAACTTCTAAGAAAAAAAAGATTGTTCTCAATACTAAATCTAAAAAGTGGGTACATTTTTCTGACCTGCTCTTGATTTCTCCACTTGCCGGGACAGTTGGTCCATCTGAACTCTCGGCTGAGGGACTGTCAGCTAGAGGGGAAGAAGGTTTGTCTTCATCTGGCAAATCAGCGGTCAGAACGTCCACCGTCTCCACCAGTTGGGTTTGTGTCTCTGATAACAACAAAGAAGTAGTACATTTAGTCAGATAAGACATACCAATTGTACGCCTCTAGTCAGAGTGTCAGTGAGGATTGCAGCTCGATCAGTTGTGGATTCTTTGCATCTCTGTAGCATTTTTGATTATGCAACTAAAATACTGTTTCTGTGGGTGTCATTTTCCAGTTGTTGTTAGTGCTGCCACAAAATATTGTTTTAATAGTCGCCTAATCACCAATTATTTCTTCCGATTAGTCGACTCATCGGGTCATGGGCAAACTGGATGTAATGCACACATCTTAACCATCATTAGCTTAAAACTAACTAAAAATATATGATATTAACTGCGATAATGCTAGTGTGAATGCTGTAAGCTGAATTTGGCTGCTGAAGATGCTAGTTCTGATAACTGAAGATGCTGAAATTGATAGCTAAAAACACTGAAGTTGATAGCTGAAAACGCTTAACCTGATAGCTAGCTAAAATATTAGCTAAATGCCAAAGTAGCCTAAAAAAAACAGAAAAAAGACTGTTAGCTAAAACAGCTAGCAAGTAGCTGAAATATTAGCTAAACTACAAATTAGCCAAAAAACTGAAAAAACTCTAAATTAGCCAAAATTGCTAGCAAGTAGCTGAAATATTAGTTAAACTCCAGAACAACATGAAAAAACATGAATAAATGCCAAAAAAGTCCCAAAAGCTAGCATAATTGCCATTATAATTTTTAACTTTACTAAACTCTGACTCCATATAATATAAAGTAACGACTAATCGACGATTAAATTAGTCATCGACTGTGTAAATAGTCGATTAGTTGTCAATTAGTCGACTCCAATCGTGGCAGCCCTAGTTGTAATTAAGCATTTTCAAGATTCAGATTCAATGGATGCCAACAGTGCAAAATATATAACAAAAAGAAATTTTGATTTTCCATTACAATAATTAACCCCTCAACACCTGAGGCGTCACCGGTGACGCTCAAACACAAAATATGTAGCATTGGAATGACGTTGATTGTGTTAACAGTTGAAAAGTTACAGTAAATCAAAGAACATAAACACTGGAATTCCAATGTTAAAAGGTTAATAAAACACAAAGATTACTTAGAAAAAGATGTGAAAAAAAGCAGCAAAGATCTGTTCAAATGGTTGTTTTTATGCAACCTCAATCAAAAAAAAAAAAAAAAAAAAAAAAAAAAGCATGGGACTTCCACTGAAGAAAGTTGTGCCAGCTGCCAACAAAGTATTCTATAGCATCAGGATTATCAAGACGAACAGCATTACACAGTGAGACGTTTCAAGACTACGGCTGATTACTTCTAGCTCAGTCAAAACCACACATACACACAACCGTCAGCTTGTTAAGAATATTCAATAACTGCAGTTCATTTGTGCTGCTTGACCCAAACTCTAATCTAGCCAACACAAGATGCTGTGTACACCTGCTTTGACCTCCAGTTACACCTGCCCATACTCAACATGTGGACTACAATGTTCCAGATTATTAACTATATAATTGTTTTTTATGGGCTGTTGATGAAACAGGTTTAGACCCACGAGACTAATGTGCATTAAAAAGGCCATCTTAATAACCGACAATAATATTAACCTAACTAACCCTACCTGACAGTAATGTTACTTGTGGGAACCTTAAATAAACTGCTAATAAAACTACAATATTGTAGAAACATTATTGTTTAATTAAAATTCCCTATTAATCATTAGTCTGTAGATCGTTTAATGCGGTCGGCTTTGATTCAAGTATGGGCTTATATTTATAAATGTTTATCTGAGACATATATAGAGGAAAGCTAAACATCTTTTAATGTTTTTTTAAGCAACAGAAAAAATAAATAATGATTCAAGAGATGTAAACATCACAACAAAATTGACACTAGTTTTGGGCAATATGGAAAAAAAATGTAAATCACGATATAAATTATTTTATATCACAATGATGATATATATATCACAATATACCATAATAAAGTATATTTTCAAATATTCTATTTTTTACTTAAAAAAAAAGAATCAGCAATAAAAACGATAGAAACAATAGAAGAGAAAATATATGGATATTCATTTTCATGCATTACCTTTTTCACCAGAACAGTGTTCCCTCGTTTATTGATGGAGCTACGTGCTAAAAATAACATGTAATAGGTAAAATCCACAAAGATGTTTTGAGGCTGTAAAACTCCCCACTACACACTTTTCTCAGACAGACATGATCATTTTCACATTTTTCTCTCTAGTTAAGTTCAAGCCTTTGTTCAGTGCTTTGTAGAAAAATGAGTCCAAGATTATAGAATGAAAACAAAGATCTGATCGCGATCCAAGATTCATGTAGATCTGCACGTATCTTTACTGGAGACATGGCACAGAGGAGATTGATTGACAAGATCTCCAGCCAATCAGAGTACAGAACAGGGTGTAGTGTTCGGAGAAAAATCAAAAGCAGAGTGCGTAATCGCACTGAAAGCATCAGCGAGACTGCGTAAAGTGAACTGCGATGTAGTAGGGAATACTTCGGTTTTATTTGACGGGGCTTTTTTCTTTGATTTTATGGGAGGTTTCTGATAGGGGAAAAAGATGCATAAAGGGTGGAATAAAATGTCACACTCTTTGCGGGTCTCGATTGATAAAAAAAAAAAATGAAGAAATCCTGCGTCTGATGTTTTTCAGAGGAGGTGGGCCGTAGTTTGGGGACCCCTGATCTAAAGCGTAAAGAGTTCAAATATATAGGATTTACGTGTGGCCACCATGAATTTCCATCAGTTTTTGTGCTCATGTGACTCAAAATACATGTGAATAACATGAGCAAAAATATAAACCCTTAGAATAACATCTGCTCAAATGAAAAGTTGATATTTTCTATAGAACCTTAAATACTGGAGACTTATTCACGTTTTTATTTTGATTTGTGAACGATCTAAGAAAGGGGAAAAATATAGGGCAGGTCCTTTATCAAATAAATATTGTACAATTTTCCGTTACTTTATTATATAAAATTGCGTGTAAATGTGTTAAACTGCGTTCAGCTGTTAGCTTTGTCAGTCTAAACCGGAAGTCACTTTACACAGTAAAGATCTCACAATGTAACCATTTTTTCCTGACGTCACTGTGAAAAGAGTCTATGGGAGGCATAGTAGCATGATGTGATATACACATAGAAAACACATAAATGGGTCCTAGAGGGACTGATGGGATTTTAAAAAGCTTTTAGAGGGCATTAGCCTTGGGCTGTTTCCCACTGCTCCTCAATGTCAATCTCACAGCAGGCAAAACAGATGAAAGGAGGAAAGAAAAGAATACATATCTAATATAGTTTCACAGTTCAAGTTTGGTCCTTTCAAAGTCAATTTTGAAGATTGATCATGGGGTTCCATAAGAAGCAGAAGAAAACACTTTGATATGCTGTTGTCTTAGAGAAAGACGACTCTGTTTAACTTTGCTGAAAGCTCCTGTGAGAGCCGACGTTACCCGACCTGGACATGCGAGCTCAGACAGAATGTGTGAAGAGGGAAATTAATGTTCTGTTTTCTCAATATCTCACCTGTGTCTGGAGGGTCAGTGGACTCCGTTATCTCTGTCCCATCCATGCTGTCTTCTTCTACAGCAACTCTCCCTCTGGTGCGACCTCTGAAACGGGAAAAAGAGAAAATGAAACGTTAAAAGAAGTGCAGAAAGAAAACTATCTGCCACTTATGGGAGCAGTTTTATTTAAGGGGCTAAATCCACTTGGAAAACCAAAAGATAAATAATATTTAAGTTAGATATTTGGGCTTTTAAGAATATTTTTTTTAATTAATCAGTGCGATTTATCTTATGCACAGTATAAAGTGTGTAACGTTTAATTCAATGTACAGGAAAACCAGAGAAAAAGGAAGGACATCACTTTAGGAACTCCGAACACGGCCTACAGCTTGTAGGGACAGCTCTAGGGTTCAAATCTCATGCTAGACCATCAGCATGTCATTATTTCAACACACCCAACTTTAGATTACCCCCAATTGTAGAATATAATCCGTTTTGGATAAAAGCATCTGCTGAATGTTAGGGTGTCGTTTTCTCTATTTACAGTAAAAACAAACTGAAAAACAAGCCTATGATTTTTAAGAGCCCACTCACAGCACACCAGTTGGGTCGTGCCAGAGTCCATGTGGCCTCAAAGTATGGCTCTGCGATAGCCTTTGTGCCATCATTGGACATTGGCAACTAGCCCACCTAGCCATGGCACCAGTCTCTGGACTCGGTGGACTCTGATAGTAGTGCTGTTAGGGCTTTCTATGAGAGATATTGGGGCCAATTAAAGGAGAAAGTCACCACCTACTCCATCAATATACGAATTAACCGTCCTTTGGTACTGATAAGAAACTATGGGCGGATCCAAGAACGTGGAGTAATAACCCCCTAGTGGCAATGCTGGAACTGCATGGTAAACCTTAACGGTATGAGTTGGAAACTGATATTTTAACACCTTTTTAAATATGTAAAAAAAAAAAAAGTCCTGAAAATATTTTAGTAAGTTAGAACCCATTAATTAGCCTTGCAGCTGTATTATTTTGTGTTTTGTAAATATTCATCTTTTTCACTTAAAAAAAAAAATTGTTTGATGACGCAACAGAATGAATCGCACTACATAATAGAGCTGGGTTGATAAAATCAATCAATCTGAATCAATCTCAGCTTAACAGATCAATAATTGATTCATAAAAGTAGAGATCACATCAACGCATACAGCTAATGTTTGCTAGCTTGATGCTAACATGCATTGGGATTTCCCATAGGACAGCTAATGCTAAAACTTGGTCGACCTAAACATACATAGCTGATTAAATGAACATCTTTATAAACTCAAAGGCAGGAATTTTCCAAACTCTTAAGGAAATATTTTTAAAGTAACCATTTGTGGTCTAAAGCACTGTTTTTTTTTTTTTTTTTGCTTGAACTTTCTTCTTCTGGAATAAGGTGTAATGCTGTAGCGCGATCGCCACCTAGTGGTCAAACTGAAACACCCTCCAGGAGAAGCAGAACAATTCTCGATCGAGAATCCATGTAACAATGTAAGCTATTAACAATCTCATAATTTTACTAATACATTTTACAGAGTGTGAACTTTATCAGATTAATATGAATATATTCAAAACATATATAGATTATTAATGTATTTCTAAACAAATGTGTCTAAATGTTTAAACTCAAAATTGAATTGAATCTAATTGAATTGAGTGGACCAAAGAATCAGAAAGAATTTGAATCGAATCTGGAAATTATTGGTGATACCCAGCCCTTATACATAAGCCCAAGACAATAACCAGGGAGTGTGCCAAAATATCGATATTGTGATGTATCGATATGGAGTCCTGTGATTGATTCTTGATGGGTTCTCACCAAGTATTGATTTATTTTCGTTTGAAGAAGCTACAAAACGTTATGTTCATCATCCTTGTCAAGCTCAAAAATAAATGGGGATATATTTCCCCAACAAACATGTGCTCTTCTATATGTCAGTTGTGTTTTTTACCAATTATCGCAGTATCACGATATCGTGAGCCATGTATCGCATCATATCGTGAGGTTGCCATGATTCCCAGTTCTAACAATAACTGAGTGTAAGAACTGAAAAGTGTAGCATCAGCACAACAACCACATCTACATTTGTAGCCATGTGCCCACATGCAAACTCATGCAGATGCCAGCCCACACCAACTCATCTTTTAATTTATACAGAATAACAAAAATGGTCACGGTCAGCATTTTTGCTGTAAAATCCTACGTTAGCCTAATTTTGGAAGCAAGATTTCTCAAGGATAATTATTTTGAACAAAAATTAAATGGCAAACTTCAACTGTTGGCATGCACGGGGGGGAGAGCAAACTCAGCTGAAAAAATAGAGCGACGTTTCTCAGTGGGTTCTCAGGAGGATACGCAGGGCTGGAAGTTAGGGAGGAGATTGGGGCGGTGGGGTAATTTTCAGTGTCACTGGAGAGAAAAATCACACATGGCTCCAAGCCAAATTTACCCCTCCCTTTAAATATTGTCCATGGAGAATAAAACTAAACACAAGAACACCAACAGAAGTCTTTAGTAAACCTTGTCAATTACATGCAGTTAAGGCCCAGAAAGACATTACAAAAGAGGACAGATTTTTTTTTTTTAAGAGAGATTCCAGGGTGGTCTCTTGGCTCTTAATAAGGATGTGAAATAAAAAGGTTTGCAGTTCAGAAATGCTGAAAATTCCACTCCTAAATTATAATATTTAAAACACTGTTTATTGACCCCCTTGTTGCACAAACTGCAGAGACTGCAACATTTCATTTCACTGTTGTCATGTCTCCATCCCGCCCATTGAGGTAATAGCAGAGGCCAAACTCAAGTGAGCGGCCGAGCCACAATAGCAAAAGACTGTTCTTGACCGGGCAGCTGTCTCTCAGCTGATTCAACCATGAATGCAAGCACAAAGGAACCGGAGGACAGACATATGTCATTGGTCAGTGTCAATTGCCATACTCTAACTATTCTAGTACCCCACTGTCTCATAAACGCACCCTCCCCCACCATTGAAGGGTTCTTTCACCCAGATCCAGCACTGCGTAGCATTGCCAATACGGCCGACCACCTCCCCTCCCCCACAGCCAGCTCCATAAGAGTAACACATATATGTTCTGGTATATAGTATTACTGATCAGTGGTGAAACAAGTGGATACAGTATGTTCTACAGTATGGGCCTATTAATTAACAATAATTCTAAATATTCATATCTACGTTTTGGGCTGTGGGTGTAAAAATAGTCGTTACAAACAAGTGATTTTCCTAACATATAGATTTTTTTAATCCATTAACCCTTTTATTACAACAGAGCTCCAGTGTTGACACTCTTTCCACCAACTCTTCAACTTTTGACGCAATCAGCATAATTCCATCAAATTCTGACACCACTAATATGGAAGTTTTTCTGTTCCAGCAGTTTCTAATTTTTTAACCCTTAATTTTCAAAACAGCAACATTTTATTATAATTTATTTTATTAAATATGATTTTTTATCTTAAATATGTCATTGTTTTTTTTTTATTTAAAGACTCAACATTTTGATGGCCCAGAAACTCGATAAAAAAAAGTAGCTTTTTCTGTCTCACTTGATCAACTGGTCAATTAAAGAGTGCATCGATTTCCAGCCAATCAAATCATGACACTGTTATGCAACACCTTACATTTGTAAGGTGTTGCATAACAGTGCAACCTAACATGATGAGAATGTTTTCTCCACGTCTGAATCAGCTGATTCACGGTAATCTTGTAAAAACAGTAGATGTTAACCACGACAGCTCTGGTATTAAAAGGTTAATGAAGCTACAGCAACATTTCTGAATTAATTTAATCAACAATTTCAAATTTTGATTGATTTACCATTCCACAGCAATTATAGAATAATTTGAAAAATTTCCATTCAGAACGTTGTTTGTTTAGTTTTTTTGCTTTTTTTGGTAAAAGTTTGCACTTTCACTGTTGTCTTTAAAATAATTGACAGTAATGTAATGATCAACATTAAAAAAGCTGTTCTGAAAGAAAGCTACAGTAAATCTGTATAAAGGATAATCTATCCATAAAGTCCAAAATCCAAAGGGCTGGATTTAAAAAAATAAATAAAAAAATAATTAAAGTAAAATCCATTAATGAAACAATCAAATCCCCCCCTACATGTGGCCCATACTGATTTACTAATTTGTCGCCCACCCGTAAGGGCAGGTATGACTAAGGCATTAGTTGTCAAATAAACAAGTAAATAGACACAGTTGACCGATCCACAGATGTGTGCTTGATGAATATTATAGGTAAGGCTTTGGCCGCCCACATAATCACACAAAATAGACCGTCTAAGTGTTTGGTTTCACATTTGCCCTGATAATTAACCTACATGATGAGAAACAACATTCAGACTAATGCAATGCTTTTACTGATCATGGACTTGATCGACTTTAACTAGCACAATACAAGGTAAACATAAAAATAGAGAATGAGTTGCTCTTTTTTTAAACAAATGTCAGAGTGGAGGCTGTTCAAAAAGCTTTTATTGTTTTTTACATGCTTAAAAAAATGATACTTCACAAATATATAAAAAAAGAAGAACAAAATCCCATTGTTTTGAGGGAAAACCTTTAAGTTGGAACATTAGGAGGGAGATATGAAGTATAAAAAACTAACATTCATGTGTAAATGGCCAATAACATCCTTAATAGGTCTCCTAAATTGCATACAAGGCTGTAGCGATGCCTGCAACCATTTAGCTGTGTATTTTTTACTGACAAATATTTAGGACTAGTGTTTAACAACCTACGTTGCACAATTCACTCCTTCCCCACAGTCCCACCATAGGAAAAGTGGGGAGGGGAAAGAAAAAAGTGAAAATAATGTTGTGGTAAGTAGTTCCAGCCAGCACTCAGCTGCCTGGAAAACCTAGAGAGGATTCTGCTGCTTGAAGAGGAGAAGATCCAGTATGAAGCAGCCATCAGGTATTCAGAGCAAATGGACATCCATTCATCTGTTTTCAAACCAGAAACATTACGGCTAACATAAGATTAATAGAAATTTTTTATTAAATTAATTAACCACAACACTAGTAATCAAATACCTGTGAAGTTGACAATATTTGTCCAATCGGTAGAGTTCCCCAGCCAAACCATTAGCTCACAATTTAGATTCTTTTAGGGATTTTATGGTTTATTCAAAAAGTATTAACCCTTTAACACCTGAGATGTCACCTAAATAACACAAGCTCTGCGACATACTGTAACTCCTCGAAAGTTTACGCAATCAGTGTGAATCAGCCGATTCTGACACAGAGAAAAGACACTTTTTTGAAAAATAGAACTTAACGGTTGGAGCAGAACCGCTGAAGCAACCCATTGATTGGCAGAAAGTGATGACGACATTAGAAAGAGCCAATATAGCGCTCATTTAAGCTAACGTAAGAAAGCATTCAGGTTTTTGTAGTTTCCTGTGTACTCTTTTGGTCATGAGTCTGTAATGAAAATGCCTGAAAACAACGGCTCACCCTGGTCTGCGGTGGAACTGCAATCATTCCTTGGTATCAATTCAATTCAATTCAATTTTATTTATATAGCCCAAAATCACAAAGAGATTTGCCTCCTTGGCGACTGTGTGATACAGGGTGAGGTAGCAGCACGCTAGCGATCAGCACCACGCATGCGCCATGAAAACAAAATGCACAATGGAAGCAAGACTTAAACGGGTGGAAACGCTCACAAGAACTAACTGGACCGTTGCACCACTGGACTGCTCAGTGGAAATTAGGCT
>NC_050528.1:8988157-9017295 GCF_002922805.2 Oryzias melastigma
GTCATTCATTAAAATAGGGAAAAAATGATCAATTAGGCTATTAATTATGGAGAGAAAATGGACAATTTGTGTGTGCATAATTCGTGACTTCTGTGTAACTTTGGATTTGTGACACTATTTTTGTAAAAATATTTTTATTTTTAATGGGATACGTGTTTCAAAAATGCTTATTTAGACTTTTTTTTATAAATAAAGCATATCTGTATAAGAAAGTGGGAAAATGCGAAGTTTCACCAAATATTATTCACAATCTAATCTAAAAGTGACTAATAAGAAAACTGATGACTGAGCATTCTAGCAGCATTTAAACGCATCATTAACACACAAATCTTGGAGACGCGAAGAATCTCACCTCAAATTTGTGCATAAATGTGGTTTTGTGTGTGTGTAACAAGCGGTTTGCACGTATAGTTAGTTTCAAGCTGTTGGAATTTTAATTGTATTTTGCATTTTTTAAATTTAGTAATTTTTGTACTTATGCACAGATGTATTGTACGAGTAACAAATCAAGAAAACAGACGCACAAATCAAGGTGAGTCTATTTTCACTCCATAATTAATGAGTAAATTAAATGTTATGGATTATGGTCTTCAACATCAACATTACAAATTCTCCATAAACCCCTCACCAACTATTATCAACCATTTATGAATAAAAATCAACTCTTGTGCTCTCTTATGGGGTCCAGATGACCCCATCCTTATATTTTGTGTGATCCCTCCCATGACAAAGATGGACAGGATTTTATGTCCGTCATGGACACCAATGAATATAAAAAAATCCTTGAGAAAAAAAAAAAAAGTTCAACGTCCCGTCTTGTGGGGTCCAGATGACCCCACTTTTAATGTAGCCATGCCTAGAATAGCAGAAGGGCTAAAAAGTATTTGAAGCTTTAATGACAAACACGACAGAAGAAAGGGGGCTTTTACAGTAAAATAGCAGAGAAGACTTGGTTCCAACTCGTGTGAAATGATGAAAATTTCCACATCTTTATTTGGTTTGATTTTCCTTCATAACAACCCGATGTGGAACTGTCAATAAGCAACAGCTGTTCATTTGGGGCAGAACTGCTAAACATGAGCACCGGCCAGAAATGACTGGAAATTCAGAGCCTGAAAATCAAAATATCACCAAAAAACAATCATAAACACTAATATAATCAACGCATTTGATTATATATCATCATAGCATCATTTTTTTATGATTATGACAAAATGTTGAAAAATAGAACAGAACGGTTGGGGCAGAACCGCTGAAGCAACCCATTGATTGGCAGAAAGTGATGACGACATTAGAAAGAGCCAATATAGCGCTCATTTAAGCTAACGTAAGTAAGGATTCAGGTTTTTGTAGTTTCCTGTGTACTCTTTTGGTCATGAGTCTGTAATGAAAGTGCCTGAAAACAACGGCTCACCCTGGTCTGCGGTGGAACTGCAATCGTTCCTAGGTATCCTTGGCGACTGTGTGATACAGGGTGAGGTAGCAGCACGCTAGCGATCAGCACCACGCATGCGCCATGAAAACAAAACGCTCAATGGAAGCAAGACTTAAACGGGTGGAAACGCTCACAAGAACTAACTGGACCGTTGCACCACTGGACTGCTCAGTGGAAATTAGGCTTATATTTTACACAAATGTTATTTCAATTTAGACGAATCCTCCTCAAGCAAAGGAAATAAACAAAAATAGCAAAGGTTACTAATCCTGTTCTCTCTAATAGTTGAAAAATGATGAAGGCATACCCTTTACAAACTAACAAAGTCATAACACTTGAGCATGAGAGTCAACACAGACACAATGTATTGGGTAGTTCAACCCTGTGACCTTTGTGCCATAGGTATGTCGACGTTGGGAGTGGAGTCATCTGGATCCCACAAGACTGAACTTTCTTTTCTCAATGATTTTTGATTTTCACTGGTGTCCAGGACAGACATGAAATCTTCTCCACCTTCATCCACATTTGTCATGGAATAGATAAGAAACCAATGTAAGGCTGGGTTCATCTGGACCCCATAAGCTCAAGGGTTAACACTAGGGCTCATTTTATCCAGTGCAGAGGTTTCACCAGGGCAGCAAAACTCAATGACAAATCCCACAACGGCTCATTAACAAAATAAAACAGCATTTGCCAAAAAAATCCTCATTTCATACTAAAGCCAAGCGTGAAAACATTAAATAATATAACAAAACCATACAGACTCCTTTAAGCGACATGGGAAATAAAGCCAATATTTCCTGAATTGTTCACTTGAGCCAAATCCTTTTTTTGATAGAACTTTAAAAAAAAAATACAAAAAAATAAAGCAACAGTCGCCAATCCTGCAAGATTGTTTCATGATTGCTTCACTCGTCTCTCCCCTTCCAACAGTTGTGACGCACTGCTTTCTTTTTTCAGACAATTCTGTCAGATATTTATGTTAGAAGTTTAGATCTCAAAAAAAGATCAACATCTTTGATAAATTCCACTAATTCAGGGGACCTGAGAGAAGAAAAAATGGAGGTAAAAACTTACTTCTTTCTGTTCTTGGATGTGGAAGGGGGTGGTGTCTGGGCTAGGATGGCAACAGCATCCTTGCGTGGCCTGCCACGGGGTCTCTTGTCTGTGTGGACAGGGCTTCCTGTGGATGCGGCCCCTACACTGCTTGGCGGCGGCGAAGGAAGCTGATCAGAGGGCTCCACAGACTTATCCTCTGATGACATTCTAAAAATGAATACATAATAAAATAGTTACAAGAAAGAAAAGAATACAAAAATCTACACATCATTTTGATTGAGAAGCTTCAAATGTAAAAATGACAACTCGAATATTGATCTGTTTTTGTAAAAGAAAAACAATTTCATGGATGATGGATGCATATTTTTAAAAAGGGCTTGTCAAAAACTGTTGTGCTTTTACTTTGAAAAATCCTCAGTTTTTTAGCTTCCTTATAATCCTAAAATGAAACAAAATAGACAAGACCATGATGCTTTTGCTGTTTAACAAAAAACATTAAACATTTTGTCAAATCCAGCTAATATTTTGCAAAAATAGTCAGCTGACTAACGTATAGCCAGCCGACAATCATTGAGTTTAGGAAAAAAACAGAAAAAAAAGATCTTGTATAGGAGCATTTTTAGGATTCATTCTGACATTATGAACTTAAATTTAGTTTTGTACAATTATCACCGAGTTCACTTATGCAGAGATGCTGTAAACGATGATGCAGAAAACCAAATGTTTAAGTGTAATGATATTCTCAACCCTTACAGCTGTCAAAACCTCCAGTAAGTTCTTTACAGTGCAGACAAATAAGAAATGTATCCATAAAATCTTTTCAAATAAAACTAATTTAGTATTATTTAGGCTCTAAATTGCCAAAAGAAAACACAATTTTAATTGAGATTTACCAAAAAGCAGTTGTGAGGGAACAAGTAAGGCCCAATCCAAATTCATTCCCTAACGTTCCGGCTCCTCCCTATTGGTCCATACGTAGGGGCATTTTGTCTAAGCCCCAATCTTAATTCTTCCCCTCCATTTTTAGCAAGAGTGGCATCTGATTTTTTTGTTTGTTTTTAATATCCCACCCTCCAAGCAGAAGAATACAAAGCCCTCCGTCGCGAGGGTAAACCATGATGCGCTCTGCTATGGAGAAGAAGCGCTTTTCTTCACGTGGATGCGCTCTGAAGCACAGAGGTTTACATTTAAATGCGAGTAATGACTTTTAGTTATAATATGACATTTTTAAAGCTATAAAACCGCTGTTGTTATGCATATTCGAGTGCTGGAAACTTTGCGCTAACGGTAGCTGACCAGTGACTATTGATGATGTCATCGAGTGAAACTCTCCATTTGGAGGGCTAAATGAAGGGCAAGGGAGAAGGGAATAATTTGAATTAGGCCAAAAAGTTTTGGTTTTTTAAAAAGCTGTAGTGAGTGACCATTGCCGGTAGGGTGATTCGCGTCGCGCTTGTGGCGCAGAAGAGAAACGCATTTCTTCACGTGGGAGTGTTCTGAAATATAGAAATTTACACTTAAATGTAACAACTTTCTGTGATTGCATTACTTTTTACAGTTATAAAGCCGATGTCATGAATTTTCCGAGCACTGGTAGCTGCGCGCTAAGGTAGATGACCAGCGGCTTTTCATGACATCATGTAGAGGTAGTAGGGTCAGAATTTAAAGACACTATTTTTCCACATCTCTTTGAATTCAGCCTAATATTAACAATAAGACAAATTAAAGTTGGGCTTTATAAAAATCAATTTTGTTCTCTCTATAATGGAAAAAAGGAGATTAAAAAAAGCACTAACTGCTGGGATTTTTATTTAAAATTTCCATATATATATATATATATATGTTATATAATTTGGTCATTAATCCATTAATTCTGATTAATTTTGCAATTTGTAGTAGTAGCCTCATTATGCAATAATCATCGGCTGTGATCATTTGAAATAAAGGATAGTTTTTCCTCAAGCTGTTAGAGCGAACTATTATGGGAAAAAAATGAACCTTCTCAGTGTTAGGCTTTAGAATTCAGCAGAACCACAATGTACTTTTGGCCTAAAAGACTAAAGACGATATGTGGGTGTTATAAATGACAACATTTAGTTAGATGCTATGAGGAAAATGAAAGAAAAAAGGTAAATAATGGTTTGATTATGATTATCTATGAGAAGCCATTTATTCAAGTTTGCAAACTGCTGCCACTGGTAAACACCTGGAGGTTCTGCTCCCTCAACACTGTGCTAAACTGAGCCTCAAACCTTCCAATTAGTTGGCAATAAGCTTCAATATTCCAAACAAATTGCTCTGCACACCTAAAAAAGATGCAGCTGAAGTCTCCTAAAATATGGAGTCTTAAAAATCTTAATGGTTACATTTTTCTGTTTGATCTAAAGGCTTCTACAGTTATGTTTTAGACGACAAATAACAGTCTGCAAAAAAGTCTTTTATAGTTATGACACCCAGGATCATGAAAATACAAAAAAATATATATATACTTTGATAGGTGGGCAGCAAAAATAATAAACGTTTTAGGATTTATTAACACAAATTAATCAAAGAAACAGTCCTTCGCTTTAACCCAGCGTGCATTAAAACTTTTCATCGGGTGTTACCATGGTTACTTACAAAAGAAATAAATATTCAGTTTTTAGTACTTCATTCTTGCTATTTATTTGGTTTAGAGCACTTTTTCCACAAAAGGCAGCCCACTTGATCCATGGTCCAGTGCCGTATTGTACAAATACATTTTACCAGTAAAACATTGTAATTAATAACAGAAAAGTGTGATTAATCAGATATTATTTAATTGTTTGACAGCACTAATTAAAAATAAATGTTCTAAATGCAGAGTTATGTGTGTGGTTTCATATTTTGATTATTCGCAGATACTAAGTGGTCACAAATACTGTAAAGGAAAAAAAATAATTGTGATTAATTTTTTCAAGATTTGCGATTAATTAGGTATTTTTTTTAGTTGATCGAGGCCCTACTGAAAATATACTTTATTGTGGTAAATTGTTATATTTATCGTTATTGCGATATAAAATTATTTATATTGTGGTATACAATTTTTTCCATATCACTGTATAAGGTATACGCAAAAAGTTAAACATCAACGTCGGCATTGTGCAAACAAGAATAAAATAAAAAATAAATACATCACCAGAATAGACATCACTTAATCAGCAATTCTCCCATCCGCCAACATTCAACACAAGCTAAACCTCATTTAATGACACTGTGGGAACAAACTTTCAGCACCAAAGCTGCAATTTCATGCTAAATATTAGTGCCACCAACAGCTGGAAAGCCAAGGGTCTAACATCACTGCACCAGAAGCTATCAAAACAACTTGTCCACAATCACCCTGGTTCACTCAAACATAACTATACCGCACCAAATTATTTGGCAAACTACAGACAGTGAAAGCAATTTGTGCAATACTTCAACTGCACAGACCAGAGAAAGACATCGTACAATTTTAGGTTGTTGTTTCAGTGTTCCTAAATAAACCCTCCCAATGATTCTGTTGAAAATACTTTTCTATTACAGCACTGATTGACTTTGTTTACTTATTGGATTACTAGAATATAGGAAGAAAAGATATTGGATCACTAGGTAAGAAAGCTATTAAAAAAGGAAGCCATTTACTAGAACATGTTGAGTTTAAAGATTGTT
Source organism: Oryzias melastigma (assembly GCF_002922805.2). NCBI lineage: Eukaryota > Metazoa > Chordata > Actinopteri > Beloniformes > Adrianichthyidae > Oryzias > Oryzias melastigma. The sequence goes on from NC_050528.1 coordinate 8,994,324, forward strand.
TTGATTCACAAGTACAAAGGTGAATCGTTTATGATATACGCTCATTTGTAAAGTACATATTCATGAATTAAATAACGTGAAATGACAATGAGTGATGTTTCTATATGATGGACAGCACAGCGAAATATTAACTAAATCCACAGATTGTCTGCAACTGTATTTATTAAAGCAAAAACACTGTTTTGTGTTGAATAAAACATCTTTTTCCAACAATTACTTTAAAGTCTTCCTCCAGTGAAAATCCTGTTTTTTGAGTTTTTAACATGTATGTGTGGCATTTCTCTTATGAAGGAGAACAAATCATTTCGTTGTTGCATGTCTGATTATTTCTCCTTTTAAATCGCTGTCAATCAAACTGTCGCAGACAATCCATAAATACTAAAACCCCTCATCTGGCCCGGATAGCGTGTCTAGTTCAGGTTCCGGAAAAAAAGAAGATGGCATCTTCCCATTGCGATCAAGAGCCACCGTTCACATTTCCGTGGTCAAATCAGCCGTCACTGGATTTTTTGTGTGAGTTTCAAACAATACTTACGGTAGCAGGACTGAAAATGCTGGAAAATCTCCACCAGACTCCACGGAGCTTCTAGATGTGACCACGGAAATGTGAACGGCGGCCCATTTGACCGCAGTTGTAACCATTTTTAAATCAATCAAAGAGCATTTTGATGTTGGCTTTCATTATTTTATCAAGAACTCTGCTCTTAGAAACCAATGGATTGAATTAATTGATCACAGCAACGTCAATAAACATTGGAGAATTAGCTAAAAGAGTCTTTGGTGAACTGGAAGGAGAAAGAATCAGGATTTTGGAGGAAGTTCTGTCCATGAAAAGGCCGGGCTCACAGCTCAAGAAGCCACGCCCCCTCAGAGGAGATTTTGGAAACAGAGGTTTCAGATCAACATGAAAAGTAGCTTTTAAAGACATTTAGGTTGCAGGATTTATGTTAAAAACTTAATCATAATTAAAACACTTGTTTTTTTTAAATAATAAAAATTGTCATTGGGGGACTTCAATGGAAAAAAAACTGTAACCTTGGCAGGTGTCTGCTTTGTATTTTCAAGGGGTGTATACTCGGATCAAGATACATATCATGATACAATACGTACCACGATATATCCCAAGACAGTACCAACCAAACAATATTTCACTTTTTTTTTTTTACATAAGAATTTTCTGAATATTAATACTTTTTTTAAAAGATAAAATAGTAAAATATGTGACATTTATTGATCAGAACATTGAGCACTCCAACTATACTTTTATCCAATCAAATCCACAATGCTTTTCTGTTATTAAAGTAGAAACTGAACTACACTTTTAAATAATTAAATATTGGCCTGGCAGTATTTAATAAGTATTAAGTGTTGCCACATAAAGTATTGCAATATTTCACTGAATTGATATTTCCTTACATTTCTAGTGTTTTCATGGCTCGGAGCTGTGATAGAAAAGATTGTAAATTAATAAAACAAACAAGTAAAACTACATTTTTGCAGATGTGTTGAACAGCTCGAGGGCAAAGGGGTTACAAGAAACTATTTTTTGTAATTACATAGAACAAAATCCCTCATTCGCTCTTGGATTAAACCATTTCTTTACGTCAATTCTGGCCTCCACTAGCCTACAAGGTCTGCACATTAGAAATATTGCCCAAATAGAAGGTTAACATGGAAAGAAAAATGAGATCCTGCTTTTCAATGAGGAAACAAGTGGCATTTTAAACCAAACATGCACATGAAACTGTAATATAAGGCTCTGGTAAGCAGTCACGACCACCAGGGTACAATTGAAAACATGCTTCCGATAGCTTTTGTTGAACCAAGCTTGGGCACAAAGCAGCTGCATAAAGCTAGCCATAGCTAGCCTGTTGTTTTAAACAATGTCGCCTTTGCCTTTCTACGGCAGAGGAACCCAACATGGACATTGTCAAAACGAGTCAAACTGAAAGTGTAGACAATACAGGAGCTGGGGCTGCATTTACAAAGGCAAGTCTTAAAGGGGCTCACGAAGCAAACAGGTTACCACTGGCTGTAGTTAGTTGGCAACTCACAGCAACTGGATGCTGGAGGAGATGCTAACCATTGGTGCCTGACCGACTGTAGGAGGATGACGCTACATATTTAGAAATAATCATCCCAAAAAGTACTGATGAGTATTGGTGGAACACACAAAAGGCTATTCAATGAAACGGAACTGTTTCGAGGAACTACGATGCTTCACAAAAAGTGAATGATACGTTACACAACAACGTAGGCTTTGGTTTACCATTCACCTGACGTCGGATTGTGTAGATAAATAAATAAAGACACATTTTGAAATCTAAAAGTCGTTGTTATGCAAAAATATAACGTCCCGTTTTGTGTTCCGTTCCGCTGAACAGTCTGAGTCATGAAAGCCAAGGCGGCGACGAACCTCCCCCATCAGACTGGAGGATAACGTTGGCTCATTTGAGAGGAGGAAAAAATAATCATTCTGGGTGAATATAGCCAACACAAACACAACACAAGTATGAGTTTCGTCTTACCTTCCAGCCCTATGGACAGCGAATTATCCTCTTCATGTCCGAAAACACTGCGGGGATGAAACGTCGCACTTTTATCACACAGCTAGCTAGCAAGCTAACACGGCTAGCTAGCTTCTCTCCAATGAAACAACACAGCCGTTCTCAAAAATGCACAGCGCATATCAACATATTCCAGCGTTGCAATGTAATTCCAAACTTTACCCATTTGACGGGAAAGCAGCTGATGTAAATCCAACAGAAAACCGCTTCACTGGCAGGCGCATTTGTTGGGATCACTTTCCTTTCTCCAATGACAGCTGTCGTCGCACGAGTTCAGGTTATATAGCTAGTTGGCGTTAGCCACCCAAGTCTATGGCCAGCAATTTTATCATTAACACAGACGCACAAAGAACGCCCCAAATACACGCCACTGCAATAACCCCGTGGATGGAAAAATGTAACACAATCCTTTGTTGGGGTATAGCGTTGTGCAAAGCAAAGGCTGGATGCCGACTGCTGGGCTGGCAACTGGTTCTATTTTCTTCAGCTGCGACAAGCTGCGGGACCAAGCGGCTAGTTAGAAGACTCTCGTAACCACTCTGCCACGCAGTAACAACTGGCTCCAAAAATATGTAAAAACAAACACTAGCTCGCAAACAGTAACATCCCGCCTGCCACGCGGAGCTAAATCCCAAATTCCCACGATTTATGACAAAATTAAGGGAAAGATGACGCCTCGGTGGAGTCTATAACGATGGCCATATCTAATGATAAGTGGCACCGAACCACATCCCCCTCCAGGCTCCTAACAATCTAGATCCACCACCTACTGACAGAACTTGAGCAGACAAATACCTAGCAATCCTCGCGACTTGTCAGGACGGCGCCGCTTCAAAAACCCGTCAGGTTTCAAACACGTCGATAGCGCGACATGCAAGAAAACACAACGCAAACCGTTTTACATTTTGTTCAAAATACTCTCTGACCCTGCGGAGGGATACGAGCATTTAGTAAATAAAATAATGGCCAGGAAGTAGCCAAAAGACGGAAACTGGATTCTGGTCTTTTCGGAGGGGGAGTGTCAACAGTTCGGTTTCCAGCCTCTAGAAACCTTCTCCAGCGACAAAGATCCTGCTGTCGCCGGTTTTCTACAATCATAAATGACGAACTCTGGAATATATATTATATTTTAAACGCGGCGGGTTTAGTAGTTTAGAAAAAATAATCGTAGCTGGCTCCCCCTCTGCCACCAAATTAAAGCGTCTCCTTTCAGACTCCCTCTCTTTCTCTCTCACACTTGCACATACGCACGCGCGAACACACACACTGATACACAAACACTCGCACATACACATTCATCGCGTATCAGGCAGACATGCTGTACATGCAGGGGTTAACTTTTAGAAGAGTCCCCAGAGGTCGGCTTTCAGCGGCTGGATGTAACACCGTTAGCGGTGGACTCAGCGTGTGTCCCATGCCCACGATGATCTACCGCCGGACCGGCTTCTTTTATTCAGAAACGACGTGTTTCTTCAATTGAAGCCATGAGTTAAAAAAAATAAAAATAAAAAATGGACATAAACAAAACCCCGTCCCTGCAAACTGTACCCGGTTAAAGCTTCACCGAACCTTGAGCTCCCCCTGGTGGCGGACACCATACATTACTGTTTTAGCTTGAGGCACCAGAAGGAAAACAATTTGTAAAAAACTTTATTGACAAAAAAACACTGTTCACTGTTATTAGCTTATATTTACTGAGGAAAGAGCTACTTCCTCCATCGTTCAGCAGGATTTTCCCAAACGTTTGCAGTATATACAATATAATATATATAATGTATAATTATACATTACTGTTTTAGCTTGAGGCACCAGAAGGAAAACAATTTGTAAAAAACTTTATTGACAAAAACACTGTACACTGTTATTAGCTTATATTTACTGAGGAATGAGCTACTTCCTCCATCTTTCAGCAGAATTTTCCCAAACGTTTGCAGTATATACAATATAATATATATAATGTATAATTATAATATATTATAGAACTACTCAAGGCATTAAAATATTAAACGAGCACTGACCAAATCTAAAACTTGCAATGTAAGCAAATATATTAATAAGGTTACTAATGTTTCATTGAATAATCATGTAGATGTAAACAGGAAACACCTTTTTAAGTGTACTTTACCTGAGACTTCTCCAGGACGCCCAGTTGGCCGTGTACCGGACTGGCGCAGGGGATTCAGGGAAAAGCCGAAAGGTGAACAGCACCTGTAATATGGGTCACATCATATAGTCTGACTCAAAAATCCTTCGTCGATCCCAGGAGTTTATCAGCTCACTGGTTGATGCTGTAGACAAATTCTTAAACTATTGATGAAGAATCCATTTGACCTCAAAGGTCATCGGGTTTCTGATATCCTCTAAGTTTTGAGTCATTGCACATACCGGTGTCCTTTAATAAGTTTTGACCTTTCTGCTGGAGTGCATTTACACCACTAACCAGCATTGACCCAATTACTCTAAAACACTTGAGGCCTATTGTTAGAGTTGTAACATTAAACGTGGACGTGCAGAGCAAGTAGATGGCAAAACTAAATGGTTATTAGATTAAAGATGGTTGTTCTAAACAATCATTTGAATAGTTTGAATGTTTTTGCAACCAACATAATTATGTATTACAGAAGATGACAACAAATTACAATCACTATTCACAGATTTTTTGTAGTTACATGTTTAGTTGCGTTAAAAAGGCTGGAAAAGGTGACTTAAGATTTCTAGTTGTCAAATATTGAGCTAGTTTCATTTATATTATATTCATAATTTAAATTGAATAGACTACAACAGAATAGAATATATGTTTTATCAAATTCTTCTGTACACATCAGCAGTACCACCATAAAAGAAAAATAATATATAATATATAAGAAATAAGCAAAACATTTTTACGAGAATAAAGTTGTAAAATTATGAGAAAAAATTACAAGAATGAAGTCATAAAGTTATGAGAAAAGGAAAAACCTCTAAATTTTAACAAGAAATAAGTCGTACAATTTTGCTTCAGAAAGTTGTAATTTTACAAGAAAATAAGTGATGCTTTTTTTTAAAAATCAACTTAAAACTTGAACATAATTTTTTTTATTTATGTTGCAGAACATTAAGCTGTTCAAGAATTTCACTGAATCTGCTTTTTGTTGGTAAATGTAACTTTATTTTTAGGAAATTATACATTTATTTTTTTATTATAACATTTTCTTGTAAAATTACGACATTTTAAAGAATACCTTTAGAATAATATCTTGTAGTCTTTTGTTCTATTTTTCTTTTTTTGTTCTCGTACAATGTTGACTTTTTTCTCATAATCCTACAACTTTATTCTCGTAAAACATTGATTTTTTTTTTGTAATTTTATGATTTTATTCACATAAAATGTTAACATTTTCTCATTATTCTTGTTGTAAAACGTTTAATTTTTTTCTCATAATTTGATGACTTTTTTCTTGTAAAATGCCCACATTTTTCTCAAAATTCTATGATTTTTTTCCTTGTCATATGTTGACTTTTTTCTTCTAATATGTTGACTTTTCTCTCATAATTTTTTTGTGTTTTAATATTTTGATTTTTTACTCATAATTTTATGATTTTTTTTCTTGTAATACGTTGACTTTTTTTCATATTACTATGATTTTATTCTCATAAAACATTTATTTTTTCTCCAAATTTTATGACTTTTTTCTTGGAATTTCATATTTGTTTATTTTAATGCCTGCTGAGATGCAGCATCTCATTTTCAAGGGGGTCCAAAGTAATTATATGACTTTATTTTCGTAAGGCATTGAATTTTTTTCGAAGAATTTTTTCATTTTTTTGTTGTAACATGTTGCCTTTTTTATATTTTTATATATTTTTTTCTTTTAAGATGTAAACTCCTCATGTCCTACTGTATTCCCCATAATTTTATGACTTTTTTCTTGAAATATGTTGACATATTTCTCATAATTCTACAACTTTATTCTCGTAAAGTGTCACATTTTTCCTCATAATTTTTTGACTTTTTTCTCATTATTTTCTGACTTTATTCTAATGAATTTATTACTTTTTTTCATAATATGTTGACATCTCTCTCTTAATTTTATTACTTTATTCTCATAAAACATTGAATTTTTTCTCCTAATGCTATGACTTTTTTTCTTGTAATATCCTGACACTTTTCTCACATTTCTACGACTTTATTCTCATAAAATACTGCATGTTTTCATAATTTGTTGATGGTTTTCTTATAAAATAATCTTTTCTCATAATATTTTGAGCTTTTATTTTAATGATTACACAACTTTACTCGCATAATTTTACCACATTTTCTGATCATTTTACATTTTTATTCTCACATATTACTTTAATTTTTTATTTTTATTTTTTTGCCCTAATACTCCATCATATTATGACATATAGATTTCACTTCCAGATAGAAATGGATCAATTTAATGCAGAAAAAGTATTCAGTAACAGGCAGACAGAGGGCAGCAGAGCTCTAATTTTCCAAGCTCGCATAACAGAAATCTGATCAAATTACACTTTACAGACCAACACAAAAAGAACAGAGTCTCTCCCTCATATATTCTCTGCTTTTTCTATACCTATTGTTCATCTCGTTGCTAAATAAACAGTTCTTTTTTGTGACGTTTCACTCTAGACGGCCATACTGTAATGAGATGAAGTGAAACTGGACGGTCTGTTCTGGTCTGTTCACAGTTGGCTTTTATTTGTGGCGCTTGATGTTCTGAGATTTTATTTGTCTGTTAATTTTTCTCTCATTGTACATTCATTGCATATTAACTTAGAATGCGTTCTTTTATTGTTAAAGTAAAGATACTCTATTGAGGAAAAAAAAAAAGATTTTAGGTGAAATAACACATTCTGAAGAGATAAAAACTCAATAAAAGTCTTTTTTTTTATTAATATTGCTGAGTGTTATTAAAACCCTGCAGCTATTAACCTCATAGAGTTCTTTCTAAAGCGAATATGCCACTATGGAATAAAAAACATAATTTTTTAATACTTAAGATCTGCATTTATGGAGTGATGCAAGTCCTGGTGTGGGTGTTACTTCATGAAATGAACTGGAAACTAATTGTTTTTATCAGTTGCAGGTTCTGTTTGTGGTGATTTTCATTCACTCCATGCATGCAGTCACTGACCTTTATGTCACTGTTCTAAATTCATCTCTATAAGTGGAAAAAAAAAATATAATAAGAGCCCAAACATAACATTAAAAAACACAATTATCAGGTCACGTCTGTATTTTTAACTGCATTTGAAGACAGATTTCAAGTCGTCTTTAAAGCGATTTTAAAAAGTGATCCCTGTGGTTTTTTTATTATGATTATTCTGTTTTTAGCCATAAAAAAACTCATTTTATTGGACATTTTCTGCAGACCAGCAGTAATTCTTTCGAAATTTGTCTCTGAGTTGTGGGCAGGACCATTTGGACGTAGCAAACCCGCCCCCTCTTCCCTTCCCCGTTGCTGAGAGCGCAGAAAAGGGAGCTTGTGGACTACTCAGTGTATTTTCTACATCACAAATACACTTTTTCAAACTACATTTCTTAATTTACAACAGTTTTAATCAAGTAATACCCAAAAATGCTTAATATTTTTAAATCATTTTAAGAAAAAGGCAGTAAGATGTTTAAAACACCAAAAACACAATTGTCATAGTTGTTATAACAATTAGCTGCTAGTAGTTAGAACCTGGGGAAAGTATGGTGCACTGTGGTTCTGGCCTCTATTCTCATTTACTTCTATTCTACTTCTCGTCACTTTTTCTACATCCTCCTCCAGGGGAGTGGGAGAAATTTCAGATTTCTTCTTTTTTTTTTATTTTGAGGAGATTTTTTTTTACCGAGAAGGAGGGTCTAAGGCGGGGGTCTGCAACCTGAGGCTCCGGAGCCACATGCAGCTCTTTTATTCCTTCATTCTGGCTCTTTGAAAACTTCAAACATAACTTATTAATTTTTTTTAAATTTTTTTTATGTCAGGTAGGTCTAACTGATAAAATGAAGGTTTAATCTACTGTCAGAGTGGTTTATAATCAGAGGGACATTATCTTATCTTTTATGTGTAGATTTCAAAATAATTTGGATTTTACACGAATGTTATGTTTTTATACACCAGTAAAAGAAGAAAAAGAATAAAGGAAAACAAAACTCAATAATAATAGAAGTTTCCTGTTTCTTGTACTTTTAATTAAAGTGAATCTGCTGCAGCTGGAGGATCTGATTAAACAGGATGTTTTATTTTGAAAGGAACTTAAATGTCCTATAATCAAAAGTGAAAGGAGTTAAGTTTGTTATATGTAGAAAAAGTTATTTGTAGAGAACATTTCAGAGCTATATTTTATAAATGAATGGCTTAATGGCCACAAAAACATAAATAAAGAGTATTTTTCTGACTTTGAGGTAAACACTCTTAAATACTCTCGTTGAGTTTCGGTCCATAAGAACCTGGACTTAATGGCTCTTTTAGTGTTAAAGGTTGTAGAGCCCTGGTTTAATTTAAGGGATCCCCAGTTTCACTTAATCTGTTTAGTTTAGTTTAGCAACCAGTTATTTTTTATTTATATTTTATGACAGATTTTATGTTTTTGTACAATTACTGGTGTGAAGCCCAATGAGACAATTGTTTTGTGATATTGGGCTACATAGAGGTCTACAACCTGCAGCTCCGGAGCCACATGCAGCTCTTTTACCCGTTCATAATCCCTCTTTGGCTAAAGAAAAATGAAATAATAGTAATTTTTAAAAGTAACTTTTGTGTATTATTCATATACCTTTTATACTGTTTCATTAACCAATCATGTTTCATGTTTATGATCCAGCAGTATTAAGCAGGAAAAAGGATGAAGGCTCACCAAAGTAAAGTTTTTATCTCATATTGCTTAGAAATACCTTTGCTTCACTTGAATGTTCCTGTTTGGGACAGGAAGTCTTTTATTTTGAAAGAAAGTCAAAAAGAAAAAAATGACTTGGAGAAAATTCCCATTTATTTTAAAATTTATGTTTTTATTTGCACAGAAAAATAAATATCATTTATATTTCTTAAAAAAAAAAAAAAACGACAATGTAATGATGCAAAGTGGTATAAAATTTTCCAAAAAAAGGTTAAAAAAAAAGGCTTTGCGGCTCCTTTTAGGTTTTGATGAGTACCAAACAGGCCCAAACGGCTCTTTTACTGGCAAAGGTTGCAGACTCCTGGGTTACATAAACAAAATTGAATTGAATCAGAGTGGGTCTTTGAGGAAAACAATTGCTGTTTTTTATTTTGTGTTTTTTCTCAGATTATTTTTAACACGCCTTCAGGCTTCAGTAGCTGGGATAGGCTCCAGCAACCCGATGACTCCAAAACAGGACTAAGCAGGTTTGGAATATGGATCCTAAAGAGAATAAAGGACAAATTGTTGCAGAATAACAGGACATCTGCCAGTTAAGCAGATGATAATATAATAGAGGAGACGAGGAAACATGAAACCTGACGCTAGCTGAGCTCTTTGTCTGCCATGGAAGCGGTAAAGCTGGATTCAGCCTCCAACGGCTCCCTGCTCAGCAGATAATTATTTTTCTATTGTAGCATGAAAAACACATTTCAAAAATGTTTGTGTGAGAATTGCCTGTAAAACCACTGGGAGGACACAAACATCAAAATATAACATTTCACATAAAGAAACATACGTTTGAATATTTCTGACAAATTAAAGTCGCTTTTTGAAAAAGACTTTAAACAAATTATGTTTTGGAAGCTACTCAAGTGGAAAGAGACAACAAACGCGCCCCATCATCTGTAGGGAATAAAGTGCTTAGTCTTTACAAGCTTTGATTAAAGCTGTGAAATTCAAAAGCTGTTGATTTTTTTTTTCAAGGGTGCATCTAATTATAAACTAAAGTGATATTTTTTAATCCATTCCAAAATGAAAAAGCAGCTGAAAGAAATTTTATCTCCATCAATTATAGATGAATAATGTCAAAAAATGGGACTTTCATGTCACTGCGACTGTGTCATCCCACATGTGGATCCCCATAACTTTCTCTGTCTGGTTGACCTTGCAGTCTTTTTAAGCCATGAAGGGAATTTATTCCACTCGGGAATTATATTTGAAATGATAAAATATATTATGAAAAAAGTAAGTTGAGCGAGAGAGGATTTGCTCCTCTTCTGACTTTTGCGCTAGCTTTAATGTATGAAGTCCCTGCTTGATGAACAATTCTTTTGCCCATGGCTGGAGGAGCTAATTAGAAACTATTTATAATCATGGGGGAACATATCCAAAGAGTTACGAGAGGGGGGAGCAAAGATGGGGGAAAAAAGGGGGCTAAAAGTGAGGGTGGGTGTCAGAAAAGCCGTTTGAGAGCCGTGATAGCTGAAAGTTCACGTCTTGGCCGCCTGACATCAAATTAGCAGATTTGAGTGGAGACAGAGAGGAATTCTTCTCCGCTGGAGGAGCGAAGCGGCACTTGTACGTGACATTCAAGGGCAGAAATGGCAGCTGAAGAGAGGACAGTTAGATCAATCTAAAGTTGCACATTTAGGGAACCTTTTATGACAGCTGAGGCTTATGTAAGGAAACCCTCGTGGGGCTGCTGAAAGAGAAAAAAGAGGAGAGAAAAAATGTAAATCAGGAAAGAGGAAAAGAGTGTTGGCTCAATGCTTCAACTACCCAGACTTCCTATTGGATAAAACAGCTTTATAATACAGCTACAAAACCAACAAGTTAAGTGATATTAAAGTGTTTTAGGCCCAGTAGAGCCTTTTCATGTGATGTCATACAAAACGGCGAGTGTGCAGAGTGACGTCCGGTTATATGTCTATGGTTTAAAGCTGACACTGAACGCTGTTTAAAGCTATTTTACGTAAATAATGAAAGGTAACCTAACCAATTGTAACTAAAATTTGTCATAACCTGGTTGTATTAGTTTTTCCCACTCAAATATCAGTATTCTTCCTGCAGAATTCTCCACAGTAATTAAGATTTTCTTCTTATAATTTATGGTAATGCTAACGCTAGCTTTCCACGACGAGGATGAGACGTAGAGCTGATGAAGATCTTTTCTGCCCTGTTAAAGTTCGTACATTTCCATGTTCACAAAATTACAAAAAACAGAATTAAAGTAACACAATTTCAACGTCTTACAATGCAGAAAAACTAATAACGGTTATTTTCTGACGTAGCTCTCCTTTGTTCTTAATCATAATCCTGTCTGATCCTTGCAGGATAATAAAGGTAAACAAGGATAAAATAATTGGAAATCGTCAAAATTATATATGAGGAAATGATTCTTCGCTTGTCATTTTCTAAATGCGTACGGCCACAGTTGAACTTTCGTTCTGGACGCTCTTATTTTGAAAATACCTCTGAAAACAACAAATACCTCTTTCATAACAACTAAATTCCACCTTGGGTGCAGTTAACACACGTGCGTCCAACATGCAGCAATGTGCATCCTCGTCTATTACGTGTGGCCAACATGAATTTCCACCAGTTTTTATGCTGATCGCACTCAAAACCAGTGCGAATAACATCCAGCAAAATAGAACCCATTAGAAAAATATCTGCTTAAATGAAATGTCGATATTTTCAATAAAACCTCAAATATTGAAGGATTATTCAAATTTGTATTTCGATTTGTGAACGATCTAAGACAGAAAATGAAAATACAGTTCGGCAGGACATTCATAAAATAATTATTGTACATTTTTCTGTTAGTATTGGTAATGTTGCCTTTTATTATTTATGTAAAATTGTGTTAAACAGCGTTCAGCTGTCAGATTTGCTGTTATAAACCCGTAAACCGGAAGTCACTATTCGCATTTTGTCACCATTTTATCTCAAATCACCATGAAAAGGATCTATCAGCATTAAAAAAAAAAGAAAAACAAAACTGAAGCTAGTATTTTATTTGGAGTTGTAGCATGAAGATTTAAGCTTCAGAGAATCACATCCAATCAAGTAAAAGTGATCCATCCATCCATCTTCTTGGCCGCTTCTTCCCTTTCGGGGTCGCAGGGGTGCCGGAGCCTATCCCGGCTACTGATGGGCGAAGGCGGGGTTCACCCTGGACAGGTCGCCAGTCTGTCGCAGGGCAGTAAAAGTGATGTTTTCAGCAAATGTCAGAATTCTGAACCCTATTTTCATGCTTATGTGCACTCAGCAATTAGCTGGGTCAATTTTCGCATGAATTCCTGCATCAATGCTCGCATAGCACGTGGGCGATCAGCTTGTGGGACTGACTAATGGAAGGCCAGGTTCCTTTGACAGCTGCTATAAAGTGTCCAAAACTGCTGTCCACACCAGGAGTAGTGTTTCTCTTTTTTTATTTGTTTTATGCCACAAATACTGGAGATTCTGGGGCGCCAACAATTTATAACAATAATGATAATCAACCGTATAAAGTCCGGTTGAATGGCTACTGTCCTAAGATATACATAAATAAACAGGAGCTGCACAGTATATCAATCACACACACACAAAAAGGAGTTTCAGCACAAACAAACTGAGTCTCTGCTTCAGTCCTATGCATCTAAACACCCTTTTTCTCACCCCTTTTCTTTCAAATCTTGTGTTAAAATGCTTGAACTAGCAACTTTTTTACAATTTTTTGCGTTTTTCGGTGTCGATGACTGTCGTTTGGACTGTTGTAACGTCAGCAGTCTTCCATTTATGGTTGATTAGCCAACTGACCCAAACTGTGAGGCTATTTAAAGATTGTAACACTATCAATGTCTAATTTGAATAATTTCAACAAGTTCTAACTTTTTTTGCCAATTATCATCAACACTACAAGAACGGAGGGCAGGAAATAATTGAATTAAACTATGTAAAATAATTGTACACAAAATATGAGTAAATATGCAACCTTTTCACAATTTCTAATGTTTTTAGATGTATCTCTTGATTAAAAATATTTTTTTCTTTCAGCAGCATGACAAACAAAAGTCTTCACATTGTTAATAAAGCACTTAGTTACAACACATGAATCATATAAACAATTTCCCCCGTAATTTCTACCTATATTTGAAGGCAATAAATCTGACATCCATGCTAAACCTTACACAATAACAGCATCCGTTACAGCACCTGTCAAAGTCAAAACCCGGGGGCCTGATCTGGCCCTTCAGGTAATTATATCCGGCCCTCCAGATCATCTTATTTTATTATTATTAATGGCCCGATGTTATCTTGTGCTTATTTCTAACTTGCATAATTTTAACAAAATAAATATTTTTATCTAGAGTAAAATACTGAAAGTTATTTAAGGTTTAAGTTGATTTATTCTGGAATAATATTCCTGCCTTTTTATTATTCATATTTATGTTAAAAAGTTATAGTTTTAAAGTTGTAAAAATTGGCACTCTGCTAGCTTTTTGGACTCTTTTGGCATTTACTAAGATTTTTTAGGCTGTTTTGGAGTTTAGCTAATATCTCAGCTACATGCTAGCTGTTTTGGCTAATTTAAGCTTTTTTTTCATTTTTAGGCACTTTTGAAGTTTAGCTAATAGATACTAGCTGTTTTGGCTAATTTAAGCTTTTTTTTTCATTTTCAGCCTGTTTTGGAGTTAGGCTAATATTTACATGTGGGGTATTTTGACTAATTTAAGATTTTTTTCTGTTTTTAAGCTGTTTTGGAGTTAAGCTAATAAATGCCAGCTGTTTGCCTAATTTAAGCTTTTTTCCATTATTAGATTTTGGAGTTAGGCTAATATTTACATGCCAGCTGTTTTAGCTAATTTAGGCTTTTTAAAAAAAATTTTTAGGCTATTTTGGAGTTAGGCTAATATTTACATGCTGGCTGTTTTGGCTAATATAGGCTTTTTTCATTTTTTTTAGACTATTTTCGAAGTTTAGCTAACATTTCAGCTACATAGCTGTTTTGGCTAACCTAAGTTTAGGCTAATTTGGCATTTAGCTAATGTTTTAGCTGCTGTTAAGCTTCAGCGTTTTTAACTATCAATTTCTGCATCTTCAGCTATCAGCACTAGCATCCTCAGTGGCCAATTTCAGCTTACAGCATTCACACAAGCATTATTGCTATATATTTAGGTCATAATTATGTTAAAAAGTTACAGTTTTAAAGTTTTAAAATTTAGTCTTAGAGTGTTCAATAAATGTTCATTCTGTTCAGCCCGTGACCTAATGTGTGTTTTGGATTTTGGCCCTTGTGTGATTGAGCCTGACACCCCCGCGTTACAGAATCAAATATAGATGGGGCTTTTATACTGGTGCTGCAGAGCATGATGACGGGAAACTCCTGAAATGATATAGGACTTACACCAGTTGACCAATCACAAAATTCCACTGTTACACCTCGTTTCAACCTGTAGGGGGCAGCACACAGACAGTTTTAGACTGTAATTTCGGAAATTAAACAAGTTTATTTTAAATAGTTAAACTGTGGAAAGGACCAATAGACAGCACCTGAACCCCCTGTGATATCCTAGGTATATCCACAGGTTTTTTTAAATTTTGGCTAAAAACAGTATAATTATTATTAAAAGAAGAAAGCTGGGAACGCTTTTAAAATAGACCAAAAGATGATTTAAGTGAGGCTTTAAAAAGAAAATAGTTACCTTTTAAATAATAGTGTTGTTTTTAAAATGCTGCTCTTTTATGTTACTTTGATCATGTCCACTTTTCTGATTCTCATTCAGATAATTCTGCTCGTGTCAAAGTCAGAAAAGAGTCAGTGATACCCTCATTTTTAATAAAAAAAAAAAAATGTAAAAAAAAAAAAAAGGGAGAAAAGCAACACGGCAGTGAGCCTTCTTGCATGCATACCCAAGAGGCCTTATTAAACTTTAGGTTAAATCCCTTTGTGCTCTATCTAACACTTCCTACCAGAGCTCCCCCCCCAGAAGAATTCCCTAACAATTCCGGATTCTCTGCAGCGCTTTACATCCTCTGAGACACGCAAAGCAATGTACAACACTGGAGGTGCCACAATGATGCAAGGTGAGAAGAAGACTCTGTTTTCACTCCGAATACCCCAAAGAGAGAACAATATGCAGGCCATCTCACACTTGTCTGTCTGGTTTCAGAGATTATTTTATTATATTGTTAGAAATACTTCTTTTTTTTTAACTTCTCGCAGGGATTTCTGAGTGAAGTCAACCTCATAGAAAGATGGCAAACATGTTGTGCTCTCAAAGGAGTTCACCGCTGTCCCCTTTTGAAAAATAAATTGTTTTCAATTGATTTCTTTTGTGGTATAATCCTATATTTTCCTGGGAAATCTAATCTAGTCATATGGCTCATAAAGCGGCAAATTTGTGATATAAATCAGGTGTTTGGTACAAAATAGACCTTATAAAATTTCTCAATTCTGCTGCAGCAATATAGATGGATTGATAGAAGTGATACACAGACTCAAGAGAAAGTGTACCGAACTGTGAGGCAGCGGGACTGATGCAGCGGTCCCTGAAGTCATCTTAGAGAGGGCAGTGAATGTGACAGAGAGGATTGAGGTGGGCTCAATGTTAAGAGCCCAGGCATGTTGACTTTATGAGACTCTAAATCACTTAAGGGGGTCATTTTGAGTCTTGGAAAAGTATATTATAAGAGGCATTAGTGATGTATTATGATTTTATTTATGAAATAATCTATAAATCCACTGTAGCTCCGTTTAAAAGGTTATACTATGCCCATAAATGAAGAAAGATGTCTACCATTACCATTGAATAAGCCAGTAATCCTCAGCGTACTTTAATTGTGTGAATGATGTGTCAGCCTTCACATTATAGTGATCCTGTTTCTCTTTCTTATAGTTTATGTCAGATTCTCACGTAAAAACTCAAGTTCACTTTAAGAAATTTCTTTAATCTTGGTATTAAAACGTTCAGCTCTTTAAATACATGGGTGCTTGTTCTTTTGGTATTCATATATTTTACGGTTTTTAACATTTAACGCAATTTATACAGTTTTTTGGCCCATATGAAGTCAATGGAAAATTTTTCGCGTACTTTGCAACTAATTATTTTTTTGTCTAAAAATCGTTCGGCACATTCAAGACGTTTGTGCTTCTACTTTTGGTTTTCAAAATTTTACAAAATGTATGATTTTATGCAATTTTTTGTGTTTTTTATTCACGAAATTCTATAAATTCTTTGTGCATGATTAAACCTATGCGATATTGGTATCAAAACGCTAAGCTACTGACTTTTTTAAGGCTAATTTTGAGCTAGGCTAATATTTTAGCAACATGCTAACACTTTTGGCTAATTTGGCATCTACCAAGGTTTTTGGGGCTATTCTTGAGTTTAGCTAATTTTTTAGGAACATGCCATGTTTTTTTGTTTTTGTTTTTTTTATTTTTATTTGGCATCAACTAAGATTTTTAGGCTAATTTTGAGTCAAGCCAATATTTTAACTACAAGCTAACATTTTTGACTAATTTGGCAAAAGGTTGTTTAAGCTAATTTGGAGTTAAGCTAATATTTTGACAAAAAGCTAAAGTTTTTAACTAGTTTCGCATCTGCTGAGGTTTTTTGAGCTATTCTTGAGTGTAGCTAATATATTAACAACACACTAAAGGTTTTTGGCTAATTTGGCATCTACTGGGATTTTTTTGGGCTATTCTTGAGTTTAGGAACATGCTAACTTTTTTTTTTTTTGCTGATTTGGCATCAACTGAGATGTTTTAGACTAATTTGGAGTCAAGCCAATATTTTGACAAAAAACTAACTTGTTTGACTAATTTGACATCTACTGGTGTTTTTTGGGCTATTCTTTTGAGTGTAGCTAATATTTTACCAACATGCTAACGATATTGGACAATATTTATCCACTGATGCTTTAGGCTATAATATTTGAGAAACAGGCTGATGTTTTAAACTAATTTGGCATTTACTGGACCTTTTTTAAAGTTTAGCCTATATTTTTGGGCTAATTTGACTTCTAAAAAAGTTACATATATTTAAAGACTCAAGCAACTTTAGCATTATGCAAACAGCATTAGAATTTTTAGCTAGTCCCTTCAGCAATTACAGACAATTATTTCAGCAGCTTTAGAAAACAAATTTAGCATCTTCAGCAATCAAATTCAGCAAAAACCCTTTATAGTAGAATTATTAAAGATAATGCAACTTTTCTAGTTTTTTGTTTCTTCTTCCTATTATTGGTTTTCATTTTTATAAATGCAAAAATGAGACTGATCTCCTAACGACTTTCCTATTATTCTATAGACTGTTTCCTTTGCACATTCCGATCATTTTGCTCTTTTTTTCTCTCCTTGAGGACAGACATTTTAATGAATCATTAAACAAGTCAAAGAATAATTGGAAATATTTGTGTTACGTGGCATCTTTTTGATTAGAACAAACCCCTGAATGTTCACAGTGAGCTGCGAGCACGGCTCTGAATACTAGACAGCAAATATAGCTCCTCATTCTTCACGTTTTGAAGCTGTCATGTTGTTTGTTTACACAGAAATGAGCTGTGGGGAGTGTGGGTAGTTTCTTTTCGAGAAGGGTGCATGTGTGTGTGATTTGCAGGCATTCATATTTCTCTCATTAATGCTCCAGACTGGGCACCATGTCAGAAATAATTTACTAGACTAATAACTGTTATGTTATGGCTGTAAAGACAGAGAAAGCTGTCCAGAGTAATTATTATTGTACCGGCTGTTTGAACATAACTTACTTGTTAATGTTATTTATGTCTCATGCATTTAAATGTTTGTTGTGTGGAGGAAACTGAAATGGAGCGGACAAACCCTTTGGGGAAATAGTGAGGTACAGTCCATCCATCTGATTATTCAAGCATGTTCCGGATGAAATATGAATTCATCTGGGAAAATTTAGTACTCTAAAGGGAAATGAAACACAGTGTGTTTCAGTGGGTGATCAGATCGCAATGGAAAACATTAGTTTAAAGGCTGCTTTTTAGCATTTAAGAAGTAAGGAACTAAAATAATGCAAATTTACTCAACATGGAGAGACGGCATGTCAAAGCTGATTACTACAGATATACAACCTACAGTAAAGTATTGTCTCACCTGTCTTGACTCACATATGAACTGAAGTGACATACAATTCTTAACCCTTAAAGTTTAATATAGTGTCGGTCCACCTTTTGCAGCTTCAGTTCTTCTGGGACAACCACAAGAATGTGGAGTGTGTTTATAGGAATTCTTAAAAAAAGTGTATTGGTCAGGTCACACACTGATGTTGGTGGAGAAGGCCTGACTCTCAGTTTATGCGCCGATTCATCCCAAAGGTGTTCTATGGGGTTCAGGTCAGGACTCTGTGCAGGCTAGTCCAGTTCAAACTCTGTCCTCCATGTCTTTTAGAGGAAGGGCCGCTCCAAACTGTTCCCACAAGGTTGGGAGCATGGAATTGTCCAAAATGTTTAATTCAAAGTTCCTTTCTCTGGAACTAAGGGGACCAAGTCCAACTCCGGAAAAACAAGCCCACACCATCATTCCTCCTCCTTCAAATTTCACACTCGGCACAATACAGTCTGAAATGTCCCGTTCTCCTGGCAACCTCCAATCCCAGAATCAGCCATGAGATTGCCAGATGGAAAAGCGTGATTCATCCCTCCAGAGAAGGCGTCTCCACAGCTCTGAAGTCCAGTGGCGGCGTGCTTTACACCACTGCATCCAACACTTTGCATTGGACTTGGTGATGTGTGGCTTGGATGCAGCTGCTCGGCCATGGAAGCCCATTCTGTGAAGCTCTCTGCTCTGCGTACTTGAAGGTCACATGAAGTTTGGAGCTCTGTAGCAATTGACTGTGCAGAAAGTCTGTGACCTCTTTACACTTCGGCATCTGCTGACCTCTCTCTGTCAGTTTATGTCTGAGTTTCTGTTGTCATTTTGTTATGGTAGAGCTGTCAGTTGACTGTGGAATACTTAAAAGCCATGAAAATTCTACCACCAGGTTTGTTAAAGGGTTAAAAAAAGATACAAGATAAAACTTAAGATTCTCATTTAGAGCTGCTTCTATTTTAGCAATTGACTCAAAGCTTTACCTGCTTTGCTGCTTCCTGAGTGTGCAGAAAAAAAACATCCATCTCTTCTGTTGTTGAAAATGAGCCAATTAATGATCCGTGTTTGTTCTGCACAGCCTCTCATCCTCCTCATGATCATGTTCGTGGACTGCAAAGTAAAAAAAAAAAATTGAAGTATTTTGCTGCAGAACACAGTAATGAGCTCAACATCTCACTGATACGATAACAGCTGAGTATCCTTGTCGTCCGTGGTGTTAGACTCATGGATCTAATCTATCTCTGCCTTGATGTCTTTGACTTCTGGAGTTTCATTCAGTGGTTCTAGATGATTATTTACAAAGAAAAAACAACATTTTGCAAATGATTTTGAGAAAACTTATAAAGATAAATTTGTCCTAAATTTCTCTGCTACTGCTGACTCCATCTGTCAATAATTTAGTATATTCCATGATTTTTTTCAACAATATTTAGGTTACACAAGCAGTGAGAGAAAAAAAATGATTCAGTTTCCCTATCCATTATACTAATGAAAAGTCACATTTATTTAAGCTCAAATTGGATTATTTTTTGTTTTTGTCTGATGTTTTGTGTTTCTCAAAGTTACAAAGCTGGTCAAAAAGAACAGAATTATTTACAACCCCTACTAATATTAAATCATTAAGAAGCTCGGTTTATAAATAGGGTCTGAATACTAACAGAATTTTTCATAAAAACTGACAAAAATAATCAGAAAGAGGCCACATGTATTTATTTATTTATTTACTTTTTTTGTAGAAGCAGCCGTTGGACTATATTTCGTGTCCTTATTTTTCAACCCGGTTTCACACGCTCAGGTAAAGCATGACCTGGACAGGATGAAAACCATCCCAAATTCAGGTGATGGACTAAATGTGAGCCTTCTGAATAAGTCATGGTGCTGGGGTCCATCAGGAAATTGCTAGAATTCTCCCTGCTGACTATCAAACCTGCACTTCAAACTTTGATGAGAAAGCGGATCAGACTGAACGCACTGCAGACCAGACCTGACAAAGGCTGTGCTCAGGGAGTTTATGTGGTGGAACAAGATAGTAGATTAAGTTCTTTTTTATTCCCTCATTCATTGTGCACGCAAAGGGCAGAAACAAAGAGAAAATTGTTTTGACAGGTGATGTTAAGGCAATAAAAGTACAATTAAAGACTGACAAGGAGGAAACAACTGTGTCTGATAAAAAGAAAAGAGGAAATAAATAAAGCAAAAAAGCAGAAAATTGGACATTTGAAGCCAGGAAATTTGTAAAACTTCTATCTGTTGCAACAGGGATGGAAGAGAGTCCAGCACAGATTTCTGATGAACACTAAAATAATTCCATTCCAAATACAAACTGAAAAAAAAACACAAAAAAATCCTTTTTTTTAGCAAAAATGTCTCAAACTACAGTGAGACATCCAGAACCTGTACTGGTCCGGTGTTGGGAAGCTGGCTGGTAAAATCTCAACAGATCCCTCACATCCTGGACACGACCCAAAACCAGCCGCCATGAAAACAGCTCTGATGAACTCTGAACTACGGTGGCCCTGAAGTGCAATCACATAACAGTTCAATCAATGGAAAAGCATTAAAGATCAAAACAATAAACAACGCAAATAACAAAAACATTTGAAAAATGTCAGAAACCAAAACACAATTCCAAATAAAACTGAAATATTTTTTTAAAAACAAACATTATTTATAGAAAATAAAATTGCATATAAAAAAAAATGAAACAAAATAAGAAACTTAAAAAAATAGGTACTATGGCACATTGCTGATTGGATAATGATATCTATCACTTCATGCAAGATAACTTTCAATTAAAATAGTTTGGTCAAAAGTCATCGTTGATGCCTTAAAATCCTTACCTTCACCGGTTTGTTATTTTGTTTCACTTTTTGACATTTCATTTTGATTTCTGGAAATTACTTTGCCTCTCCAAAATGTTTCATTTCTATTTTGTTTCATTGTTTCTTTTACCATTTTTGGTGTATGGAATTTTAATTTGATTTCTAAAATGTAATGTTTTTTTTCGTTATTTTTTGTTTTGCTTTGTTTTTTGAGATTTGCACTTCAAGGCCACCGTACTGAACAACCACCCTCTACAAAAGCCACACGTGAAAAAATATTTTCTTTCCACTTCACATATCGCACACAGACATACATATATATAAAATATTATTATTATTTATTTATTATATATTATTAGATATATAAAGTATATTCATTTTTGTGGTTCGTTCAGTAGTTTTTTGTTATATATATAATGAAACTGATCAGATACTCCGATGGTGATGACTGAAACAGAGACACTTAAAAATAGTTCAAACAAATCCACTTACAAAGAACCACAGGTGAGTAGTCGGAACCCTCCAGGGGAAGTCACAACCGACCTGCACAGAAAACAGATGATTAAAGGTACAAAACAAACCAAAAACTGACAGATTGTGTCAGCAATGTGTTAATAGATAAATATGTTCATTCAAATTTCTCTTGTTTCTCTAATAACAGTTTGCAAGAAACTTAAAGACTCACGACAATCAATTTTTGATTCTGTTTTAAACGCTTCCAGCTTTCTTTTATTTAGGATTATTCCAATTTTATCCAAAATTTTTAACTTTTTAGTTTATTAGAAATTCGCCTCAGAGTTGTGGGCGGGACCGCTGGCTTGAAGCAATCCACCCCCCTTCCCATCACCCATAAGTGAAATCTATCAGTTTACACTCTCTCCTGCTAGCTTACATACAGATGCCAGCTCGGATGAGGAAAACGATGGATCTAGTTGTCTGCAGGTGGATATCTCAGAACGGAGTGGAGCAGGGATCTTATGTCACAAATAAAATCTCTTTCAAACTTCTTTTTTCGTCTTCTAATGATTCCCAAAATTTGAATTAAGAAATGTAAGCTTAAGAGGAATTTTCTTAATAAATGTCCTTTGTCATCAGAAAAAGGCCACAAAAATATGTTAAAAATACAATTTTCATTAGCGTGGGACTTTAAAAGAAAAAAAAGTCTGGAAATTCAAGCATAAGCTTTGTTTTTTATGTTTAACAAGCATGCAGATGAACCTGTCAAGCCCATTAAGTGGGATGAATGAAAGGTCACCACAGTAAAATCTATCCCTGAACCGTTTCCACAAAATGGGCAACTAATTTTTTCTTTTATTGTAAAATATGTAAGGATGTGAAAAATGCCTACAAATATAAATCAGGCGAACGTACGGTGAGCCAGTCTGGAATCCAAGAGTCCAGCCGGACTAACGTTCTCTGCATGTGCTGGAAGGCCAGCATGGTGAGACTTGGGTGTCTCCCTGCATTCATGGTGATGAATGGCCTTCCCTCTCCGTGTCAAAACAATGAAGCACACGGAAACAAAAGGCTTTGATGGTGAGTAATTGTTTTAAAGCTGCAACATGTGGACCTGTGTGCATGCAGAGCATTTCTGTCAACATAAGATATTTGGT
>NC_050528.1:9017373-9018337 GCF_002922805.2 Oryzias melastigma
CAAAATATGGAAAACAAGATGTTTTTCCCTTGTTATAAGTGAAACAATCAGCTAATGGAACTAGAAGAATCAGTCTTGGTAAAATTTCTTTAAATAAGTTGTGCTATTGTTCCTTTTTGGACAACATTTATTATTGAACGTAGCTATAAACGCTCATATTTAGGTGTTTTGCTCTGATCATTTTTAAATATAGTCTTAAAATGAGCATATATTGCGCAAGAAGAGCTTTATATCTTTAAAACAGGTTTGTTTTTTTACACTTTCACCTCCAAATATATTGTATTTTGAGTCTTTAAATAGTCAAATTGTCCTTTAATTTAAACTATGATAATTTTAAATACTAGAGTTGGACATTTTAGTTCAAATGTGTCTGAAAATTAAATATAAATGTACATTTACGCACAAACTTCTGTCGTGTCATTGTTATTAAATATATTTTTTCTGTTATAAGTCATATTAAATTTTACTGTTTTCCTAATTTTATATAAATCTGTAATTTGAAATGAATCCACTCATTCTTCACAAATAAAACTTCTGCTTGAAAAATATTATGTAAAAAAACGTTTTTTTCTTTTTTAAAAATCCTAAAATACGATGTTTTCGAGATCAAATAAGATATTTAAAATGTATTGCATAATTTTTTTTGGTCTAAATCTTTGTCCAAGTTGTGTAAAATTATACATCAGAAAGGTCTGAAAATGCTTGTTTGTCAAGCCAGCACCAAAACTGTCTAATACATCTTTGCTGCTAAAAAGTCAGCAATAACAAGGACAAAAAGATGTTCAGAGTGTGAATTAGAATGCTATCATTTTCTATTTTAAGCATTTCCATTTTATGTTATTAAAAAATAAATATTCAATTAATGAATAGTGATTATTAATTGCTTTTCCAGGGAGATAAAATATAAAATTCTTTCAAAATCTTCAATTTTGCAATACAGAATTTGTGCCAAATAACTTTTGCA
>NC_050528.1:9018551-9039958 GCF_002922805.2 Oryzias melastigma
TTGTTTGTCAAGGAAGCACCAAAACTGTCTAATACAACTTTGCTGCTAAAAAGTCAGCAATAACGAGGACAAAAAGTTGTTCAGAGTGTGAATTAGAATGCTATTCTTTTCTATTTTAAGCATTTCCATTTTATGTTATTAAAAAATAAATATTCAATTAATAAATAATGGTTATTAATTGCTTTTCCAGGGAGATAGAATATAAAATTCTTTCAAAATCTTCAATTTTGCAATACAGAATTTGTGCCAAATTACTTTTGCAAAATGTTTGATTTTAAGAGGAAAATTAGAAAAATAAAAAAAATATTGTAGTATTTAAGAACTAAATTAGTTATCATTTCTTTTGTCTAACCACTCACAAATTCCTCCAGCAACAGTATTTAACACTTAACCTCATTATGTCATGATGTATGAACTGAAATTTAAATGTAATTAAAATAAAGTACATTAATCCATCCATCCATCTTCTTGTCCGCTTCTTCCCTGTAAAATTAGGGAGCTTGCTAATTAATTGAATCACTTAAAATTATATTTGCCATTATTAGGTGTGTTTTTTAAGGTGTTTACCTATTGGCTGCAGACTGACCAAATGGAAAATAAATAAAGATTGGAAAAATAATCTCAAGTGACACTCTGAGTAAATCAGCCTTCATTTTTGGATGCTCAGCCCTTTTCAAGTAAAGGAAAAGTGCACAAAAATTAGGTAACACTTGACAGAGGACACCCTTTGGTGTGACGTTCCTTTGGAGGTAGATAGCTGTCGCCACTTGACTTATTTAATTTTTGTTCTGTTGCTTACAACAATTCTGCACTAAGTAGTTTCACTGCTGTTCATGTTTACTATTGTTAACATTGAATTTGACAGTTAATCCCAATTCAGTTGTTGGCAATGCTTGTCAAAGACATAGTGTTACTGATTTCAGCAATGTTGCACAAAAGTGTCCATAATTTGTTGCATAAAATAAGAAAAGTTGTTTGTTATGATTGTGTTAAAGCTAAAAAAGATAAAAGGGGATATATTTTTACAAAAAACATGTTCTTCTATATAATGCTAGTCATTAGAGAGCATTTCTACCAAATATCGCAGTATCACGAGATTATCGATATCATGAGCCATGTATCGCGTATCGTATCGTATCGTGAGGTATCCAGTGATTCCCAGCCCTAATGTGTATGTCTGATTACTGGATAGATGAAAATTGAAATTATTTGTATTTAATCATCATTTATACCTTTGTTTAGAACAGGAGATCAGAATCAACAAAACTGAAAAAAACAAAGATTCAGATAAAAAGAAATTTTGTTTGTCATTTTAAACTTATTTTTGGTCAATCTTCTGGTTCAACAGTAACATTAACATCATAAAAAGGATAAAAATCACTGCTGTTTTGGATCATTTAACAGCAAAACCTGAAAATGTTCTCCACAGTTTTCTATCCTCAAAGTTCCTCAATATTTTACGTTCTAAGCATTACATATTGGTGCAGAGCCCGTACGATTTTTTTTTTTGCAGCAGCAGAATCAGCTGATTCACGTTGATTACATCCAAATCACGAGTATTTGAGCACCCAGATACTTGTTACAGCCCTAGTGGTTTGAGTATCAAATTATAGACTTTAACAATAGAAGTCTGCTTTAGAGCAATCTTAAATTGCAATAAAAAAATGTATGTATATATATATATATATATATATATATATATATATATATTGCATTATGACTCTTGCATATTTAATAGAACGTGATTGACATGCTGTAAATCCTGCATGCTCGTGCAGCGTGTGTCTGCAAATGTGACTTCAGCGCATTGTTGTTTCCCTCTCTGTAGCGCGAGTGTATATCTTTGCACATCGGCCAAGCTGGTGCCCAAATGGGCAATGCGTGCTGGGAGCTGTACTGTCTGGAGCATGGAATCCAGGCGGATGGTCAGATGCCCAGCGAAAAGGCCATTGGAGGAGGAGACATCTCCTTTAACACTTTCTTCAATGAGACGGGTACCGGCAAGCATGTGCCCCGAGCAATCTTCGTCGACCTGGAGCCATTGTTCCATTTGGATAAACTTTAGAAGCTGTTTCTGGACTCTTGTTTAGCAAAATGGTAAATAATGCATCTTAAAATGTGTGAAAATGTTCTGCTCTCCATATGAAGTGCGTACTGGAAATTACCGGCAGCTCTTCCACCCGGAGCAGCTGATCACGGGAAAAGAGGACGCAGCTAACAACTACGCCCGTGGTCATTACACCGTGGGGAAGGAGATTATTGACCTGGTTCTGGACAGGACCCGTAAACTGGTGAGTTTGAGCTCATGAAGCTGTCAGACGAGGACAGCATATGGTGCTTAAACTGAACTTCCGTCTGCAGGCTGATCAGTGCACCGGGCTCCAGGGCTTCCTCCTTTTCCACTCTTTTGGAGGAGGAACTGGCTCCGGCTTCACGTCTTTACTGATGGAGCGGCTCTCTGTTGATTACGGCAAAAAGTCCAAGCTTGAGTTTGCGGTGTATCCGACTCCTCAGGTGTCCACCGCGGTGGTTGAGCCTTACAATTCAATCCTGACCACCCACACCACCCTAGAGCACTCTGACTGTGCCTTCATGGTGGACTTGTTTATGGGATAATAATAAAGTTTTGTTGAAGAAGCAAGCAAATGCCTTTTTAACTGAATTACAGGTTCACTAAAACCTTGAATTTATAAACATCCAAGCCCCCCCCATCTGTAAGTCATAAATGGTTTGGGGTTAAATTCCTGCTGCTTCTAGATCACAACTGGCCAATAAGCAGGACACTTATTCCAGTGGATCACCTGCCACTGCAGTGAACTCAAACCGGTCCTAGAGACTGCCACGTTTGTTTCACCAATAAAGTGAAAGGTTCTGCTCTGATTTTATGCAGCTCCACTTTAAACACAACATCCTGCTTTCCATCCATGTCAAACAGAAGAATGCTTCTGTGGAAAGGATCAGGAGCAAACATCTGCTCTGGATGCTCCATCCCAGGTCCTGGACGCCTTCCAGTGTTCTGAAGTCCACCTAAGTCACTCAGACCTTCCAAAATGAAGCCCAATTCAGTCTGACATGACCCACTTCTCCACTACACCTGCAGACTGTGTGGACTATGTCAATCAGGATGCCTGCCTGTACCATCACTATGGAAACAGATTCACTCAGATGTGTTACTACTACTAAATGAAACAATACATAACAAAACAGATTTTATTTGTCTGCCTTTGATGCTCCTATCTCCAGAGACGACTTACAGAAAGTGATCACCATGGAAACCCAAAGAGGACTGATGCTGGTCTGAGGAGCTTTCTTACCTGCAGTGAATGAGGATTGGGCGGGACCGGCCTCTGTATTCATTTCTCTAGGAAAGAAAACAGGAAAATCGAGATAATTTCTTTGTCTTTGAAGCAGACAATAGTTTAAGGTTTTAAGATTTGATCCTATAGCCCAAACTTGACCACAGAACCCATAGGATACTCCCATGGGGATTTGGGACACAAACTGAAGTCAAATATTTTAGCAGAGTGCAACTACTTCTCAGTTTGCATATAGCGTTTGGAAACACATAAAATAAAACAATTAACTTACTTTTAAATTATTTTTTCTTCTGTCCGCTCTCCATTTATGATGTGGAGATCTTTAACAGATAAATGAACCATGTTATGGAGTCTGGAAAGCTTCAAGAAGGCATGGACCTCCTCCAGGAAGCTATCAAACACCAGCGATCAGACATCAACTCTACACCTTGTTGTAATGTCAACCCTCAGGAGGATTTTGACTCTTCAAGATGGAGATGTATTCCTCTGATGCCAATACACCACGGTTATAAAGGTTCTTCTGTCTTTCGTCTACTTAAAAGAACAAAAAAAAAAAAAAATCGGTCCAGGATGTGAAGGTAGGCTCGATCTTGTTTTCTTAAGTCTCAGTGGAGAATGAAGAGGTCGCTGGAAGTCGTAACAGACAAAAGCAGGAATAGAGGAGGACTTTTTTTCCATCTGCTGCATGATGGAGATGTGTGCAGATGGAGGAAAAACGTATGAGGAGCCACAAAGTCACCAGGGGGCGCCAGATCCTGGATCTTGTTACAACACATTAGTGTGTTTCCCAAAAAAAGTCAATTGAATTGGAGTTTTGTTTAAGACCATCATGACCAAAAAAATATTAATAAAGTAAATGACAAATATAGCAAAAAGTTTAATATGCAAAAAGGGGGTTTATTCAAATAAACCCCTGGTTTACAAAAAAGAATAAAAAAGAACCTAATAATGAAAAGCAAAAACGACAAGAAAAATAGAAAAAGAGTAAACGAAAAGCTGGTTCTAACATCCAAATGTCCGACTGGACCGTCACCCTTGACGTCCAGTCCTTAGTTCAAACAGGGTTGCATGAGTCCCCCCTATTTACCCCCCCTGGAGGGTTAGTTTTGCAATGTATGTTGTTGATTTTAACAAATCGTTAACCCAACACTTATGAACAAATCGGTGCATAATAATCAACCCAACAGGATTCCAGAATTGATGGTCAGGTGTTTGAAGATTGTACATGCTCTCCTGATAGTAGCACCACAAAAAGGAGCCAGCACAGCACAAACCTGCAGCACCGTAGCTTGGCGTTTGGCCACATCCTTCTGAGACGCCACGACGAAGAAGGTTAGCCCACCCAGAGGCTGGACATCAGGTCTGTATATACTGATCTGCAATACAAATATTCACCACAATGCAGAAAGAGGGAAAGATCACATACATTTGACAAACAGATTGAGATTGCTGTCAAAATAAGTTTTTATCACTTTCACCTTTTAGCTAAAGCTGAAACGCCATGATTACCTCTGGTATAGATTATTATCGTCACTCAGCAATCACTACCGCTGTTCTAATCTTTTGCTCTTCTTCTGATTATTTTAGTGCTTTTTCAATAAATGTGTCTATTGGAACTCAGTATTCCGATGTTCTCCAAGGCTCTATTCTGGGACACCTATTTTTTTTTTTTTTAGCTCTAGATGGCTCCATCTTTCTTTCACAACCTCAACACAAAACCACAAAGCCCTAATGTAGCACTGAAAAAATGTCATTTTCAAAAAAAATTAAAAATATAGAAGTGAAAAAAGAAATCAGCTATAAACACTTAGTTATATTGCTCTGGTAATTGAAAAAAAGTCTTAAAATAAGAATAGATAGCTCAAAATGAGCTTTATATCTTTATCTTTATGCACTTTTACCACCAAATATATTGTATTTTGAGAGGTAAAACAGACCAATTTAGCATATTTCTAAACTATAATTGCTTTAGTTGCACATTTTAGGATAAATCTGTCTGGAAAATTAGATGTAAATGTACTTTTATATAAAAAAACTCTTGTTAAATATATTTGTTTGTGCCATGAGTCAAATTAAACTTTCTGTCACGTGAAACTAATCCACTCAGTGTTCACAAATTAAAAAATATTACACAAGGTAAAAACTGCTTATTTCTTTAGAAATGTTGCTTGAAATGAGAGGTTTATGAGATTGAATAAATCAATATTTAAAATATATTGTCTTACATCCAGTGTTACATCTGAACTGAAAAGTGAATTTTGTCGTCTATCAAGTGTAATAAATATTCCAACATGAAACAAGACAAAAATACTGAGTGAGACTTCATGTTTTTGCTGTGAGGCTGCCAGCATAAAGAATAATGTGAAGGAGCAACAGTATCAGGGAAGGACATCGTTTTATTCAAAGATCTGACTGGAGTGAAGATGACCCTTTTGACCCCTCCATATCTGTAACTGAGAGCAATTGGAGGTGTCACTGTTGTGGGAAATGTGTAAAATGAGTCTTTCATGACACCCACTTCCTCACAAAGGTCTTAAAGACCCACTCCGATCATCGTTTGAGCTGTTTTAATACCTGTCCCAATCGTCTTTAAATTATAATTATGCAGTTTTTAGACAGAATTTGGAACATAGTTTCTGCAGAGCAGAGGTACGTTTGAAATTAATCAGGACCATTGCTGCGGAGCAACCCCGCCCCCTTTCCTCTCCTCATAGCTGAGAGCTCAGAGCCCGGGCATATATTGCAAATAAGCTGATTTTAAAACTGTATTTTTTAATTTGCTCCTGATTCACAATGATTTGAATAAAGAAATACTCTTAGAAGTTGAGTTTTTTGTTCTTGCCACAAGAACCAACGTATTCTCACTCACAGCTCGATTAAAAAAAAAATATATGATTAATCACACTTTTGGATTGTGATTAATCACAATGTTTTATCAGGTAAATTTCATATGACAAAGGGCCTGTGAGAACATTGTTCCTTCATTTTTATTGTCTGAATTTTTTTTATTTATCTTTATAAATTAAATTTAGATATTCCAAAAGTGTAATTTGTGAGCACAAAACACATCAACAGTAAGATGAGGAGAATTATAAAGACTTTTATGTCTGCAGTGTTACTTCAAGAAAGCAGAGATGCTGACATAATCATAAAAAACAAACTGTCCAGGTGAATACTCAAATCTGATTGGTTGCTGGGTGTTGATACCTTCTTAAAAAAGAAGTTCCGGTCACATATCCCAAATGCTCCATATCCCTGCGCAGGAATAAGCGATGAGAGGTGAACTTTCTCTATGAACTGATGCTTTATTTAACCTATAGTGATGATCACATATATCGCTTTTCTTTGTCGAGGTCTGCCGGCCTGGGAAGGCGTTCTCGCGTTACCGTGACAACAAACCACATTACGAATCAAATAGTCCACCATTTGTGAAAAAGTGGCCTAAACCGAAAAAATAATAAGAGTAAAGTACTAAAATCGGTTGAATATTTATTTATTTTGTAAGTGACTATGTTATAAGCAGGTTAATGTCTGGCGAAGTGTGCATTATCAGAAATTAACGCACGTCTTGGAGTGCACTGATTCTGCCCTCTGATGCCCTTTAATTTAGTTCTCTGTGCTTCTGTTTGGTGCAGTGCTATTCACGTGTTGTTTCTCTTTCCCACTTCCCTCAAGGGGAACAGGAGAGATTTTGATTTCAGGTGCACTGTTCACAGTGTGGATCACCCGTGCTCCTGTTTTTGGCCGTGGACCACGCCTCTGGCTCGTCATCTTGCATCTCAGAGCGGGAGTGATTCCTGGTGGATCCTCTGTGCTCCTGTTTTTGGCCGTGGACCACGCCTCTGGCTCGTCATCTCCCATCTCAGAATGGGAGTGATTCCTGGTGGATCGTCTGTGCTTATATTCCTGGTCGTGGTTGGCCTCTGGCTCGCCTTGGCTGTGGACCTCGCCCCACCTGTCCCCCAGTCCTATCTGGTTGAACTCGATTCAGACACATAGTTGTAGAGTTAGATAAGCTAATTCTTCTTTAATAATCCTGGTACATCGCCTGTCTGTCCTGGTAGATGATCTCTCCTTCATGTTGACTTCCTTAAAGTTTCTTCTATTTTCCTGAATTAGGATTTTTAGGAGTTTTTCTTTATTGAGAAGGAGGGTCTAAGGACAGGGATAGCCAGTTTTATTTAGTCTTTTTAGTTTAACAATTAGCTAATATTTATATTTTATGACAACCTTCTGTTTCTGTACAATTGTCTGCATGAAGCCCAATCAGGCAATTGCATTGTGATTTTGGGCTATATCAATAAAATTGAATTGAATTGATGGAGGATAGGGTCCGAATGCCCTCCTCTCTAACCTAGTACCCTAAACCCAGTATGGTTCTGTCTGTTATCCAATCCGGTACAGCGTCCTGAGGGTTTAGGACCTGGGATTCAATGGGAGCAGCCAGCATGTTGAGGACACCCGAAACATTGAAAAGTGAGACATAGGGGGCCCAAACCACACGTCCATATAAGACGAGTTGGTAGTGAGAATGTGTAGCAACATGTAAAAATCACTAAAAGTACGACTGTCATCGGAGTGGGTCTTTAAGTTTTAAATTTCACCTCAAGGAGTTTTCCCAGATAAGCTTTTCTTGCAGGGTTATTGTGCGCAGTATGTCTTGTTTTTACCTTTATCCCAATACGATCCGGTAATGCACATGGGTAAAGAAGAAAAAGCTGAATATTTGGCTCATTTTGAAGATTAATCTGGGGCAGAGAATGCCTGGTGGTGTTGTGAAACACAGCCGCTGCTGGCATCATTTATCTTCAAAAACATTAGCTCTGCATTGGGACAAAATCCCATAAACAAATTTGAATAATTTGGGACACAGGACCATTCTGTATGCGATTGAAACGGTTAATATCCCCCAGTGAAGCCTTTACACATCCTACAACAGAATTGAGTTTTTGAAGCTTCCCTCTCGGGCAGTCGTGATAGCTCGAATGTCTTCATGTAACAAATACCTTAAGAGAAGAAGATTCACCCTCAGGAGGTGCATAAATTACCTAAATGAAGACGAAAGGAAAAAAATATATATTGAAATCCTAAAATATTGGAGGACTATTTTTAAAAACATTTTATTGATGTATAATATTGATCCTCACAAACCTAACAAGCTAACGTTGGCAATTAAATCAGGCTGGAAGCAGATATTGAGGAAAATGTTTGACGTTTTCACAGATTCTCTGCAGTTTCTTCAGTATTCTAATGATGTTGAACTGTTAACGTCAGCTGTAATTATGAGATAGATGTCAGCAGTCTTGTAAAAAGAAGCCGCGTGGAACTGGATAGGTGAAAGGAATCCGACGGGAAGTTTGCTTGTGGCTCTTGGCGGCGAGCTGAGATGAAGTGGCGAGGAAGTCTGAGACCTGACCCTGAAACTCGACGCAGGCTGTGGGTCGGTGTAAGGAAATGTCTTCTGCTGTGAGGACATGTATATACAGCATATATATTTTTAAACAGCCTTCAGAGGACACCCGAAAGACCGCAGTTTTTAGAGTTTGCCGCAGAAAAATATCACTCAGAAGAATTTTTGTTATAAATTCATTGGGCGTTGACTCTTTATTTATTCCGTCAGTTCTTAAAAGCAACCCTGAATCAGATTATTCTGTTTGAAAAGGAGATTTTTACAGGTTAAAAGAAAAAAATGAAAATCTTAAAGAGGTGGCAGTCAAATCCACTGTTATTCACTTTAATGTCCTCTTTTTTAACTCTAAAACAACAAATAAAATAGAAATAAATGCACAATATAATCAAACATTGTCGAATTTTTGGAAGCAGATGTAACCCAGACACTATTGAGTTGGTCTGCTTGTTTGTGCTAACTTGGCTTTGGCTAGAGTGGATAGAACCATTTTTCTTCAGCAAAGTCTGTGTTTTGGTTGCTGTATCCATCCATCCAACCTTTTTCTTGATTTCTATATCTCCTTTGGGGTTGCTGGAGCCTGTCCCAACAGTAGTTGGGTGAAGTTGGGGTTCACCCTGGTACTACGGAGAGAAAATACTTCCAATTTGTCTGTGCGTAATACTTGATTTCTAACTTGTGTCTGGATGTTTGTGCTACAATACATTTTAACTTTATCTTGTGTATTCACATGTACAAAAACTACAATTTACACACGCACAACTTAAAATTACAACAACTTGAAATTAACTACATATACAAATCTTTGAAAAGCATGCACCAGTCGCCAGATACATTCAAACAGAACCGCATTTATGGACAAATCGGATGTGAGACTCTTCTTGCGTCTCCAAGATTTGTGTGTAAATGATGCGTTTGAATCAGAGGTTGGCAAACTTTTAGAATTGTGTGCCACAAAGGGCTCTAAAATTTGACAGAAAGACCAGAGCTTAATACATGGAGTGTTTTTGCAACATGAAATCTGTTTGAAAACCCGGCTTTAATTTGATTGAAAATTTCTTCAAAACAGAACATTTTTCAGTTTGTGTTGCAAAATTTGTGGCTTTTGCTTTCATTTTAGAGTTAATTGGACTGATTGGTTGATGTCCTTTGGGGGAAAATAATACAAAACTAAAGAAATACCGTGTTCATGTGGCGTTTGAAGGATCGGAAAAACGCTGTACTTGAAAACCACACATGAACGTCCGA
Organism: Oryzias melastigma; assembly: GCF_002922805.2. Lineage (NCBI taxonomy): Eukaryota > Metazoa > Chordata > Actinopteri > Beloniformes > Adrianichthyidae > Oryzias > Oryzias melastigma. The sequence goes on from NC_050528.1 coordinate 9,028,524, forward strand.
AAAACAACAATTCTTCCAACATCACATGTACTTTTAGACCAGAGGTCTGCAACCTGCGGCTTCAGAGCCACGTCTGGCTCTTCTAAGCCTCCATTGTGGCTCTCTGGTTGAAGAAAAATACATTTTTAGCTTAAAAAAGTAACTGTAAAGTTAAAAAAAAAAAAAAGTAAATTAACGTATCACTCTGTGAGCCTTCAAAGCACAGTAGCCATAGTGGTTCGATAATCAAGAAATAAACATTTTGAGAAATTTCCAAATTTTAAGTGTAAAAAAAATACAGGCAATTAGTCGTGCACGAACTATTTACTCTCATTGTGTTACACTAGCTTACTGCAGGGCAAGAAATACTGGTTTGACCCTCTTATGCATTAATTATGATAAAATCAGGTCGAATTTAGTGTTTTTATTCATCTTTAGAAACACAGAAAAAAGTTTTTTTTTAGAAAAAAAAGCTACATTTTCAATTTATAATAAGATTTATTTATCTGCCCACCAAACATGAGTGTAATTGTATGGTAATTTGCATATATATCTGTAATTATTCAAAATATGATATAATTTTTGATACCAAATGTTGCAGAAAAAAATGCAAATAAGACCAACTAGCATGGATGAAATCCGTGCACCGTTTGGACGTTTTGTTGCTGCTCTTCTTTGCACAGAAAAGATTCCACCTTCAAACCAGGTCACAGGCACCACAGATAGATTTAACCGCCACCGTGTGACCCGTGTCACTGCAGGCAACTGTACGAGATCATTTCCATCAGAGTGGAGGAGTGGGAAAGGAGAGCTGTGGGCAGAGTTTGCTGCTGTCCATTTTCATCTTCGTGTCACTCATGAAGCCCCTTTACTTCCCCACACCTCATTAAACCCAGAAGCATTTTAAGCTGATAGTGTTGTCTCTTCTAGTCATTCAAACTGCAACAAATATTAACTTCTAACTGTGGAGGATCCATGAAAACATGAAGTCTCCTGTGTTAAAGGAAAAGCCTTTTTTTAATGTACGTGTGGTCAACTTTGCTTTTACTTTAATGAGAAAAAGGAGATCATTAGACGGAGAAAGCGGTTTCCCCTCTCTGCCATATAAGTGGTTGGAGCTGAATAAATAAGCTTCAGGGGAAGCCTGTTTGAAGGTAAGCTACTTTTCTTGTCATCACTAAAGCTGCAGGAATTTTGCATTCTTTCCACAAATGTGCGTTTAGGTATTTATGAAAACAAAGTTTTGCATTCCAGCTGTTCATAAATGTATGTAGGAGATCGAGTCCCACAACAATACTGTACGTTTTCATGAATTATAAAAGGAAAATGACTGAGAGTCATCTAGCAGTTGTGTGAAAGGTGACACTTCCTTCAAGTTTTGTGTTTTATTGTTAACAAAATACACTACACACAATCGGTCAGAGAAAATGCAAAAAACTCAGTGAATGTTGTGTACACCATGTTTGTTTCACTACACAGATTGTACTGGGGTGATAGACTCACCTTGTTTTGTGTTTTCCACATAATTGTCTCACTCACTCATTGGAGTAATTAAAAATATTTTCAATGGGGCATCGGTTTCAAGCAACGCCAAGTGGGCCCCATATGGTATGAAAATGGGCAGAAAACGTGGGCCCCGAATGGAAAAATAGAACGGGATGGTTAGGGCGGAGTCACTGTAGTCACCCACTAAAAGTGATGATGACATTACAAAGAACCAGTATAGCGCTAAGCTAGCGATTCCATTTTCCGGTATTCATCTTAGCAGCCCACAATCTAAAATTCCTGTTCTACACGATGGATAAAAAGTAAAGCAAGAAAAAGACGAGCTGCTGGATGACCTACATTGTTGTTGCTTTTCTAGACGTCGCACTATAATGATGCAACGACACACTAGCAGTCTAGTCCACGCATGTGCCGTGAAAACAAAACACTCAGTGGAAGCGAGGCTTAACTGAGAGGAAACACCCGTCAGAATTAGTTGGTCCATCCCGTACTACTCCTCCCGTACCGGACCACTCAAACGAGATCATAAATGATACAAATCGGTCCATTTTATGATGGAAACGCTTAAAATATCGTACCGGTCCTGTCCAGTCCGCTCAGTGGAAACGAGGAAAAAGTGTCATCAGCAGACTTTCGTCAAGACACACAACTACTTACAGACCATGACCAGTACAGGACCGATGCACTCAGACATGGTTGGGCTCATTGGTGTCGGCCAGATATGGTGAGGTGAAAACATGAGGACTGACCATTCAGCCTCAATCCTTATTGTAACACAAAATGCTAATTTTGGGGATTTTAGAATAGGATACTTTTCATTCCAGCGAACAGAAATAATTTTTTACCCAAATTCCAGTGAATTTCTGGGTATTGCCACAGGTTTGCATTGGCTTATAACATTACTCATTTAATCACGATCAAGAAATTCTACACACAGCTCTTAAAAAGTGCTGTGGGGGCCACATTATTGATTTTATGGCAATAAACTGTGAGCCGGAAGAAATTTGAATCCGAGCCCAGGCGCCACACTTTGGACATGCCAGGTTTAGCAAATGCCACACAGCTGCACGCCTGTTTATCAGACGTGAGGGGTACTGGGGTAAACCATTCACACCTACTACAACACTTTGATTGAATGCAACAGTCTGGGCAGGCATCACCAGTCACAGAAAAACTGATTCAGTTCTTTCAACCCTTGTGCTATCTTATGGGGTCAAGATGACCCCAGCAATACTTTTAAGTCTTTTCCATCCCATGACAGATGTGGTGGGCAGGATTTTATGTCTGCCGTGGACACCAGTGATTTTCAAAATTACAAAAAAAAAATACGCTCCGTGGCGCTTTCTTGTGGGGTCCAGATGACCCCACTCCCAAAAGCAACATACCTAGCACAGCCAAGGGTTAAATGGCCAAGTCACTGTACGTTCTGACCTCAGAGACATCATAGAACCTTCAGCACACCCCCAACTTTCTGTTCATGGATGATAACGCTCCACCACATCATGCCAGAATGATCACAGGACGACTTCAGGAAATCAGAGTTCCTCAGACGGTCTGGCCAGCAATGACCCCTGACCTGAACCCCACAGAGCACGTCTGGGACCCCTACCCAAAGTGACTGGCAGAATTGCATGTAGCACTTATGGAAAAGTGGAACAAATTTCCCAGAACTGCACTTTGAGGCGAGCTGTCATTCCAGAGGTAAATCTACTCTTAACATGGCCAGTTTTTGTCATTTGGGGCTATCTTTAGTTTTACTTTCGGTAATAAATATAGAAATAATAAAAATTATGTTTATTCTCATCTATTTTTAGTAACATTAAAAGGAACTTTTACACATTTCACTAAAATAAATAGGAAAAGCATTCATGTAAATAACAATATCCCTAACTTAAAACGATGAAGATAGTTCATTAAACTGCAAGAAAAGGAGCACAGTAAACTTGAACATGTGTGAAAACACGCTGAACTTTGTGTGTTTTACACCTTTTTGAAAATAAACCCCAAAATCTAAAGTCATTTGGCTTGTTTTTTTAATCTCAAAATCAAAACCGGCTCATAAACAAACAGAAAACGCCAAAACAACATGTTGGTGTTTGTAGATTTCAGCCTGCAGGAAGCTCATTTTCACCTCCACTATTTCCAATTTATTTGTCTCCAGCGTAACTCGGTCTCTGGTCGGAAACCTCTACTGTGCTTGAGTATTTCCACTACAGTGTAACAACTATAATTGGTCTCCTGTGGATACAGATACCCCTTGCATGTTCTTCCATTAACACCACAGCAGAGCCGCGCGGCTGCTGTCCATGGTGCTGATCTGCAAATGATATGGGCTTTGATGGAGGATCCCCTCAGCCACTCTGTCACATCATGCACGCTATTAATCAAATATATTTACACTTTTATTGATGTGTTTTTTCTATCTTTTTTATTTTTTACCTTAAAGGGTAAAAATTTGATCAATATTTCTATGAAAAATGTCATTTCTAAAGGGAGAATTATGAGAATGAGTGTAATAACATACACTTCTATCCACTGTTTAATTATTAATCATCTAATATCAGAGCAATGCGACAAAAATAATATAAAAGTTGGAGTTAATCTGAGGAAATGAGGAACTTCTCTGTGCCAAGAGAAACTCTGACTTATACTCAGGTATTTGTCTCCCCATCAATCAGATTTTTTTGTAATTACAATAATAAGTCGTCTCTAATTTTCCGCCTGCAGCTGCATTAGAAGAAAAATCTCCAGCCTTGTGTCATTAGTATCTGCAGAGCGCGCTACCGTTTAGCTCCCTGTGGTTTCTCTAAATTCACACTTTACTCTCGGTAATAAACTCTTCTGCCTCCCCTTCCTCATTAGAGGCTTGGAAAATATGAACCGCTGAGGGGGCTACGGGGTGACACAGTTTCGCCTTTGATCAGCAGTCACGGCTAAAAGCCTCTAATTGCCTGCTCCGCGCGTCTCAGCGAAACAAAGGGCAGAAGATATGCAGGGGTTTTTGTTCCCTCGTGATGGCAGCAAGGAAACCAGTGTTTACCGCGGCTGTGAAAGCAGCCAGACAGGCTGGGTGTTTCACACGTGCGCTCAGAAATGTAACTTTTGATTGGACGCGTCCAGGGATGCAGGGAGCTGCTGGATTTAACATATTCGAGGTAAATGTTGGCTGGCCATCACGCGCACTCGAGAGGAACTTCGCGTGAGGATCGAAAGTCTTTGAATCTTTGAGACATCTGCAGGGGAGCTGGTGACCGGTGCGTAAAAGCCGCGCAAAGCTCTTCTCTTTTGGTGAGTTCGCGCAAAAGAGGCACAACCTTTGTAGAGCTTGCACAAAAGGCGCGCAAATTTGGCGAGTTTAAGCAACAGGCGCACAACCTTTAGCAAGTTCATGCAAAAGGTGCGCAACCTTTGTTGAGTTTATGCAAAAGGCACGCAACCGTTGGCAAGTTTGCGTAAAAGCAGCGCAACCTTTGGTGAGATTAGCAAAAGGCGCGCTACTGTTGGCAAGTTTGCGCAAAGGGCGTGCAACCTTTGGTGAGTTTACGCAAAAGCGGCGCAACCTTTGGTGAGTTTACTCAAAACCTGCGCAACTTTTGTCGAGTTTACGCAAAAGCGGCGCAACCTTTGGTGAGTTTACTCAAATCCGGCGTGACCTTTGGCCAGTTTATGCAAAAGCGGCGCAAACTTTGGTGAGTTTACTCGAAACCGGCGCAACATTTGGTGAGTTTACGCAAAACCAGCGCAACCTTTGGTGAGTTTATGCAAAACCGGCGCAACCTTTGGTGAGTTTAGCAAAAGGCGCGCTACTGTTGGTGTGGTGAGTGGAAAGGTACGAGTATGGTTTGCGCAAAAGGCGCATAACCTTTGGCAAGTTTACGCAAAAGCGGCGCAATTTTTGGTGAGTTAATGCAAAAGGCGCGCAACCCTTGCCAAGTTTGCGCAAAAGGCGCACAACCTTTGGTGAATCTAGCAAAAGGAGCTCAACCGTTGGCAAATTTGCGCAAAATGGGTGCATCCTTTGGCGAGTTTACGCTAAAGGCGCGCAACCTTTAGTGAGTTTATGCAAAAAAAAGCGTGCAACCTGTGGTGGATTTACGCAAAAGCGGCTCAACCGTTTGTGAGTTTGCACAAAAGGCAGAGTTGGCGCTAAAGCCGTTCGGATTTTTCATTGGACTCCACTTTGAAATTCCCACAACCACAGGTGGGCGGTGTTTCATCTCACCCGTTCTGTCCTTCAGTCGCTCTCCGCCTCATCACACCGGAGCCACGGCGCGTGCCAGCGGCAGATTGAACCTGAACAAGTGTTGGTGTGAGCGCGCGTGCCAGGTCGAGTAGGAGGCAGCGAGAAAGGGAGAGGCGAGCTATTAGAGATGCTGCAGCAGGTGAATACTTTTGAGTAGAAGACTACAACTTCACCGGACCATGAACTCATCAGCAGGCGCGGGAAACTACCGCAGGGGATCCCACAAGGGAGACTTGGTAAGTTATAATTCTCCTTTCTCTTTAAATTGTGTTTGACTTATTTTTTGAGTTGTTTTGATTCGTTTTTTAATATTTTGAGATCTGGATGAGATGTTTTGTGGGAACTCCTCTGTGGAGGGTAAAACACTGACATTTAGGTCAGCTGAGTTTGGAAAGTAGGAGTTGCATGTTGAGTTTTTTTTTAAAGCTCTTTTGTTATCTGAATGTCTTTTTAACTGTATTAAATCGAGGAAGGACAAATAAAGAGTATAAAATTGAAAAAAAAAATATCTTAAGTTATGTTTTCCTGGTAGGAGCAATCACAATTTAACCATAATTCAATTTTCAGTTAATATTTCAAAAACGATCCACATTACAAGGCGACTGCATTGATTTTAGCTACTGCACAGAAAATATGCTGATGAATGAGATCGGCTCATTCTCTGGGGAAACAAGTCACTGCGCCTCCAGGGAGGATTTCATCAGAAATCTGACCTGTTTTTCTCTCACATTTTGTTACAGTAAACCAAAGTTTAGATAAATATGGAAATTATTTGTTTTTCTTGTATGTATATTTACATTCTCCCATTTGCTCTGGTCATCCCTTTCTGGGGTTAGCTTGCCCTCTGCTGGACATGCATTGACAATCTCAGACCTTATAGCAAGTTTGTTTGTCCTAATTAACAAATCGATTTATTCTTTTCATTGACCTGAGAGCAGAAGCTCCATTTTATGAGATCTAAGCACCTTTGATACATCTCAGTGAAACAAAAAGCCCCAAAATGTGACGTTTCTATAACCAATCTGGAGGTCTTTAAGAAATCCTATTAAACTCCACCATAATCTGTGGTCAATTTGCACGGGAAAGAATTCATTAAGGTGGGATGTGGATATCTAAGCTGCTGCACTTTCTCAGAGGACAGAACAGCTTTTTGGACAAGATATTTCCTCTGTAAATCTCATTATGTATGGTTTGGTTGGTCTAATCCTCCCTACTCCTAGTTACAGAGATGGGCTTGCAACAATTCTTCCACTCTGGAGTGAGGAAAGTATTAAGTGGCTCCGGAGACTGTCCAGAAATACAGAAGTGTTTATCCTCCCTCAATAAAAAAAAAAAAATAAAAAAATCGATACATTTCAGTTGTTCAATTACAATATATTACACTAATTTAATCAATTTCAAGAATCAAAAACAAACATTTGATATCAAGGCTGTACAATGTTCTATTTTCTATTGGCCTCTCCGCCAACATGAAATAATTTTAGGCTATCACTTTAACCAGTTTTTATGTTAATTCAAAAGAACTTAATTCTATAAAATTATTTAGAAACGTGTTCTAGTAGGTAGTGGAAATCTCATGTCGTAGCACAGAGGATTAGAGCTAAATCTTCTATAAACTCAGAACAGATTCTCTGTGAGGATTCTGTGTGACAAATCTGCTGGTTAAATCACTTTTGAAATCTTCAATCAAGATCATGAAATCAATTTATCAAAGAATGAAAATCATAATAGCAGCAAAATGTTTCATCTGTTAAAGTAAATTTTTTAAAAAGAGAAACTTTTGCAGCACTGAGGTGTTGATTTCCAAAAGCAATGCCTCAATACAATGTGCAGCTCTGTGCCTGCAAATAAACACTTAAAGCCACAAGGAATTAGTGGATTACATCATTTATAATGTATGGTGTTATGAAACCGGCTGTTAATCTCTGTGAGGGACGCTCAAGCACAGCTGCAGTTAACCCCTTATGTTACATAAGTTCTCTCCAGCCCAGTGGGGGCAGCAGGTGAACTTTACCCAACTCATTCTGATTGAACTGAATTCAATCACACGACCTGAACCCAAAATCGGATTGAATTAAATAGAACATGATGGAACTGAACCAAAATAAATTAATTTAAATTGAATTAAAAATAATAAACTCTAATCAAATATAACCTAACCCAAATCAAATAGAATCCGAATCAAATCAAACTGAACCTGGATCAAATAAAACAGAACCGAACCAAAATCAAAACAGAATAACATCAAATCAAACAGAATCGAACCTCAATCCAATCAAAACGAACCCAGATCGAATCAAATCAAACCGAACCAAACCTGAATCGAATCAAACGGAATAGAATCTTAATCAAATTAAACCGAACTGAACTCAGATCAAATCAAACTGAATCAAACCAAACCTGAATCAAATCAAACTGAGTAGAACCTGAATCAAATGATACGGAAACAAACCTAAATAAGAAAAAACATAGCACAGATTCAATCAAATCAAACTTAGCCAGACCTGAATCAAATCAAATCAAACTTAAACAAACCTTAATCAAATTAAATCAAACTGATTTGAATCTGAAACAAATCAAACCAAACCAAACCAAAATCAAACCAAACCAAACCTGAAACAAATGAAATCAAACATAAGTCACATCAAATCAAACCTGAATCAAATCAAATCAAGCTTAAACAAACCTTAAACAAATTAAATCAAATTGATTTGATTCTGAAACAAATTAAACTGAACCGAACCTGAATCAAATCAAATCAAATCAAACATAAGTCACATCAAATCACATCAAATCAAATTAAATATAATTGAATCACATCAAATAAAATAAAATAAAATCATGCTGAACATAAAAAACATTGTTTAACTTAAAAGTCAAAAGCAAAAACAAAGACATTTGCACACAAACACACACACCCACAATGTGAAACACAACACTCACAGCCCCTTTCCCACAAACACAACACAATAAAGCATAAAATATTTTATTTTTAAGAAGTTGAGCAGAAATCTGACTACTACCTGTAACCCCCCCCTCACACCCCCCCCCAATCAAAACGAGGCAGATCTATTACAACGACCCCATTCACTGAGGAAGATTCATCACTGGGGTGGAGTTTAATACAGGATTGGATGATGAAGGAGATACTGTCCAAACAGAGTGAATGAATGAATGAATGAATGAATCAGTTGAATCATCCCAACTGAGCCATGACGTGCTTGATATTTGCTTTAGGACCACCATGTGTGATAATACCCACACTGTTAACCCACCGATCAGATGGAAGCCTCATCCGTGTCATTATTACTAATATTTGTTGCTGCAACACCACAGAGAGAAAAATAGGACTTTTATTTTGCCTCCCAGGGTCTGCTTTGTGCTAAACTGGCTGGATCAATCGCAGCCTGAGCTTGTCAAGGCCGCTTGAAACTTTTACAATTTGCACTCAGATGTAATTGTTTGACGGCCATTTCTGAGATTGAAATTCCAGTTTGCAGCACATGTCACATAAATAGTTCAGCAGAAAATCACAAGACTCTGATGTTTTTTTTTGCTAAGAATACAAAATCACAAGTCGGAAGCGTTTGATCAGTTAAGTAAACTTCTAAAGAGGCCAGTTTTGAAAGTGGGTGTCAAAAATTAACGGGCAGAATTTTAAGATTCCCTCGAGGAAAACGGTTCAAAGTTACACTGGAGTGCTTTGTATGCAGCAGGAATAAATGGATAAAACGCCTTTCAAAAAGCATTCTGCATTCATCAAGTGAGCCCTCTGTATTTCTGCACCGAACCAAATTCACTTTGAATTGCCTGCTTAAAATGTTTGTATTTCTTTGCTGCAGCAGAAATCATAATGAAATGACTTTCATTTTCCTGATGCACAAACACACACTCGATGTGCACGTTCGGATACCATCTACTTATTCTGCCCAATATCCACAATGAACGGGATAATGCAGTGGCGCACAATGGCGCATTGTTCACCGAAATGAAATCTGGTGAAACAAGCAAGGACGTGCAGCAGAAAGAGACAACTCCACATAATGGCAGTCATTTGTCTCCACTAACTGCTGGGCTCGGCTCTGAAAGGAGAGCCTCCCGTAGATGAGAAACACGGTTAAAAAAGCTGTCCGGGTTCTGCGGCTCCTGACCACCTTCGCTCACCTGAAGCTTTTTTATCCTCGGCTCCCGCTTTTCCCTCCAGGGTGCAGATTCCTGTCATCTGTGACAGATGACCTGATAATACCGGGTCTGTAGTGAAACTGTGTGCAACTTGTAAAGACACAGCCTTGCCTGACAGCATTGTCTGTTTTCATTCCTGCTCTAAAAAAGCTGAAGTCTATTCTCTTTGTTTTAACGAGTCAGGGGTTACTGGGGTGTCGAACTGAAGGAGAGATTGCAGATTTGGAGCTGCTCTATACAGAATATCTAACAGAGTACGGCAACCTTTCGACAGCAATTCGGAGGAGTTTGTTTTGTCAAGGACTGAAGAAGTCATGCAGTGTCTCTGCTTTAATGAAAAGATGAGAGAAACAGAATGAAAACAGAAAGTTGACTGAAGAGAGACGGAAGCTAAAGACTCTGATCATCCCTGATCTGGGATGAGGAATCAGGAAGTGCAAATAAGTCCAAATAAGCCTGTTGAAACCTCAGCATGCCCCCTTTGTGATCGACTTTTTAAGATACGTTCACATCATCTTCAAAAATGGACATTCAAGAGATCATTTTCAATGAAAAGTTCATGTAAATCAAATGAAAGTCAAGGCCCGGGGGCCGGATCCGGCCCTCCAAGTCATTTTATTTTATTGTCATTAATGGTCTGATGTTATCTTGCGCTTCTAACGTGTATAATTTTAACAAAATATATATTTATGGGGAGGAAAATAAGTTATTTAAGGTTTAAGTTGATTTACTTTTTGGAATAATAGTGCTGCCTTTTCATTCTTCAGAATTATGTGAAAAAGTTAGGTTTTTAAAGTTTTAAAAATTGGCATTCTGCGAGCTTTTTTTGGCTATTTTGGCATTTACTGAGATTTTTTAGGCTATTTTGGAGTTTAGCTAATATTTCAGCTGCATGCTAGCTGTTTTGGCAAATTTAGGCTTCTTTTAGCTACATTTTTAGGCTGTTTTGGAGTGTAGCTAATATTTACATGCTAGCTGTTTTGGCTAATTTAGCCTTTTTTACATTTTTTCGGCTGTTTTGGAGCTAGGCTAATTTTACATGCTAGCTGTTTTGGCTAATTTAGCCCTTTTTTACGTTTTTTAGGCTATTTTGGTGCTAGGCTAATATTTACATGCTAGCTGTTTTGGCTAATTTAGCCTTTTTTCAGTTTCTTAGGATATTTTGAAGTTAAGATATTTTTTCGAGATACATGCTAGCTGTTTTTGGCTAACTTAACTTTTTTTATTTTTATTTTTTTATTTTTTTAGGCCAAATGGGCATTTAGTAAATATTTTAGTGGCTATCAGCTTCAGTGTTTTCAGCTATAAATTTCAGCATCTTCAGCTATCAGCATTAGCATCTTTAGCGGCCAAATTCAGCTTACAGCATTCACACTAGGATTATTGCAGGTAATGTCAAATAGTTCCTAAATAGTTCTAAATACTTCTTTGTTAGTATGGATGTCGTCCCTTATAATTAATGGTCATGCCAACTGCTTGAAAATTATGAAGTAGAAATGATTTGCAAATTGTGTGACACCAAGTC
>NC_050528.1:9040885-9061886 GCF_002922805.2 Oryzias melastigma
TTTAGCCCTTTTTTACGTTTTTTAGGCTATTTTGGTGCTAGGCTAATATTTACATGCTAGCTGTTTTGGCTAATTTAGCCTTTTTTCAGTTTCTTAGGATATTTTGAAGTTAAGATATTTTTTCGAGATACATGCTAGCTGTTTTTGGCTAACTTAACTTTTTTTATTTTTATTTTTTTATTTTTTTAGGCCAAATTGGCATTTAGTAAATATTTTAGTGGCTATCAGCTTCAGTGTTTTTAGCTATAAATTTCAGCATCTTCAGCTATCAGCATTAGCATCTTTAGCGGCCAAATTCAGCTTACAGCATTCACACTAGCATTATTGCAGGTAATGTTAAATAGTTCATAAATAGTTCTAAATACTATAAATAAATAGTATAGATGTTGTCCCTTATAATTAATGGTCATGCCAACTGCTTGAAAATCATGAAGTAGAAATGATTTGCGAATTATGTGACACCAAGTCCTTCATATATTGGAACAGAGGTGTAAAAGAAAAAACCTTGAATAAGATTTGCGAGATTTACACCACGTCGACAAAGCTTCTTCCAACTGTAGGTGGTGGGCATGCAGTAGTAAACAGAAGAAAAAGCAGAAGAAGCCCCTCCCTGCTGGTTCAGTGTGAACATCACATGTCTAGTGTGAACGTAGCTCTGGATTTATTTAGTACCTGGTCCATTCTAACCCAGGGTTCTGCAACCTTCATCACTTAAAGAGTCAATTTCTCTGCGACAACAACCCAGTAAGAGCCACATAGTCTTCCTTGACCCTTTAGATAAATAAGACACAGATTTGTATTTCTGTAAATGTTTCTGTTTTTGAAAAATTAATGAAATGTTGACTTTTTGCATTGATAAAATGTAAAAATAAAGAGAAAATAGCTTTTTCTTTTTGAAGCATGAAATAATTATGATCTTTTAAGAGGTCTACCTGACTTCCTTTCAAAATAAAAGACAACCTGGGCTACATAAGATAATTTCAAAGCAGCACATTTTAGTAATAAGTATTTGAATGTCAGCAGTATTTTTTTTAAAAAAAGTGTATTTACTGTTTGTGGTGCACCCCAGCCAGAAATTTGTAAATCTAACAAATCAAATTAAAGCTTATTAGGTTTTCCTTAAAATATCTTCAAATTAGATGCATTTAAGGCAATTGAATGTGTTCAAAAATAGAAAACTGCTTTATAATCTGGTGGATTATTACTTATTTTAGTGTTAGGCAGGAACTCTGGTTGTTTTTGCTAACCTCAAATTGATTTTCTGTGGTAAAAGGATCTGAAAAATCTGTCAAAATATTTTAGTACTATGTTGGGAAAAGAAGGATTTATGGATTGTTGGAGAATAAAAGCTAGAATTCTCAAGTGTCCTTCAAGTGTTAAATGTGTTGACTAAAGTTTTAATACGTTTCTTTTTTTTACTTACTACCGACTTAATTTTTACTTCACAGTACATTTTTAATAACTAAAAAATATTATTTTTCTTTGACCAGAGAGCCACAGTGGGGGGGTAAAAGACCCACATTCAGCTCCGGAGCCGTAGTTGCAGACCTCTGTTCTAACCAACGGTCCTTATTGGGGCTTGGTGTCACTGTCAAAATCCTGAATCGATTGGATTTTGGTTCAAGATCAAAGTTTTGAGCTTTCACGTTATTACTGGAATCAATTTTTAAAAATTGAATACATGGAATAACCATTAAAAATTAAGTGAAAGCAGGTTTTTTGCCTGGAAATACAAGAATTAAATTTGGTAAATGGATATGAAATATAAAAAAAGTATTGATTGACTTTTAATTTTATGGATCTTTTCTAACCTACCCCAAGTCATTGTCAATGGGACAAGGACCACTTGCTCAAGGCAGTCGCTACAACAGTAGTCCATGTCATTTTATTCAACTACTGTACTCATGGGACATAAAAAGTTCTAAAATTGGGTAGAATATTTTAGTAATCCATCTTAAAAGAGAAATAAATAACATGTCATGTGGGGAAAACACACTTTAACTTTGATAGAAATTTAATAAAACTGTACATTTTGATTGCAGTTTATGGATTTTTATAGCTTTTGTTCACATTTTAGTGCCAATTGCACCAATGGGTTGATGTCCATCAGGAAAATCCCAAACTTTGAGAAATGCTGCCTTCATATAGTGTTGGAACAATTAGAAAAAATGACTCAGAAAACACAAATGAATGTTAGAGAAACAACAAATCTTCCAACACCATATGAATCCAGAGTATTTTTCTGTGCCGATATACATGTCAGTGTGGGTTTGTAGTGCAAAATCTATAGGGAGACACCAGAATCACAGGGAAAATAAAACATTGAAAAGGATTATCCATAAATGTATTTCAGTTTTGCGGCCCAGAGGCATATGGCCTCTGGGCTGTAGTTTGCTCACTCCTGTGTTAAAAGACCTGAAATTCCAGAAACAGCGAGTATAGTTCATCACAGCCCATCCTTGAGATTAATCTGTTTTTACTATTTTCTTTCACCATTTACATGCATAAAAGCATTTTAATTTATTAATTTATTCCTAATGGAATTTGGTCTTTTTTTTGACAATTCAGGAGCTTTATTGTCATTAAATTCTTAACTTACACTAGAAAAATATCCTTGTTAAAACAAGTAAGAAAATATAGAATACAAGAAATGTTCCCCTCATTCTAAGTGAATAAAAGATCTTCTAATAGAGAAGACTCGTCTCAGATGATTACTCAAAATAAGTCGTCTCTTCCAAAGAAATTCTTGGAATTATCAACACTCACATTTGAATATATTGCTAATTTGATTATAAAATTACACATTTTAGGAAAAATGTATCTTTAAAATTAAATGTCAAGTATGAGTCAAGCGAATGAAACATTATTTCAGTAGAGATATTGACAAAAAAGATGTTCTAAAGATAGATATTCAATATCTATTGCGTTAACCCTGCTCAATAAAACGGTGGGAAACATTTAGAAAACATGTTTTTAAAAATATTGATTACTGCCCAAGGTACGGAGTCTCTAAAGGGAAAAAGGAAAAACATTTAAGTAAAAAGAATTTTTTTTTCAAAAACTGAAATTTTAAAAAAAAAAAAATTCTGGTTGGCGACAGATAAACACCAGATAGCGACTAATGTGCATACATTTTGTACCCCAAACATTCTTTGTTAATTCGATTTTTAGAAAAATATAAAAAACTGTGTTTTTTTTAATTTTTTTTACTACTTTAATTTTTAGAAAAACAAGTTTTAGTTAGTAGCCAGAAATTGGATTTTTCTTCATTTTTTTTTACAGAGCCCCTAGGTATTAAAAAAAAAAATAAAACTTTTTTTTTTTTTTTTTTTTTCATTTTGATGTTCCTTCAGGGGCTCCGTACCAAAGCAATAAGCAGCAGAAAAACAATACATTTTGTATATATATATATATATATATATATATATATATATATATATATATATCCAAAATCTACTGCACTACAACTTTCACAGAAGTCTTTGCAAAAAACTAGTGTGCATCGATGCTCACTACATAAGGAAATATAGACCACAATGCATTGTGGTCGAACAATTTTTGCAAAAAATAACAAAAAAAAACTATGTAAATGTATTTTTTTAATAAACCATCCAGATTTTCATCATCAGAACACAGTGGAGTCACCAATAGATGTGAAATGTTCGTAATGATTCAATTTTCACTTTGTGAAATCGGTGACGTCATATCCGGTGCTTAGAAACATGAAAGAGAAATAGTGAG
This sequence comes from Oryzias melastigma, assembly GCF_002922805.2. Taxonomy (NCBI): domain Eukaryota; kingdom Metazoa; phylum Chordata; class Actinopteri; order Beloniformes; family Adrianichthyidae; genus Oryzias; species Oryzias melastigma. The sequence continues at coordinate 9,044,627 of NC_050528.1, forward strand.
AATGGTGTCCGAATTGCTTTTAAAATCCAGGATACTTTATAGTCCCGCACTATATTGTTTTTTAGTAGTTAGAGGTTAGGGTGGGAATTCATTTGTAATTTATGAAAACATGTCCAGAATTTTTCCATAACATAAGAATTCTTACCAGTTTTCTTACTCCATTTTCAGATTATTTTTGTTTATCTAAATAAAATCTACCAATGAGGTAAGACTTCTTGACTTATTTTTTAAGGGTCTTATTAACTTCTAAAACTAATAGTTTAGCACAAAGTTGCTTCTTTTAACCAGCCTGTATCACTATGACATTTACTCGTCTTCTTTATTGATCCTTTTGCAATTTTCTCATTTTTTCCAGAACCAAAACCCAAACACAGACTGATGATTTCATTTTCTGCTCATTTTCAGTTGATAAATCTTCCCTCCTCTCAGGCTGTAGAGGCTTGTAAGAGTTTCCCTCCTTAGGCAGGAACGGGCGACTAACAGAGGCAAAGCAACCGCACTCGTCACACTCACATCCTCATTTTGATCTTTGAAAATTGAGCTTCAAACTAATAATTCTCAGGCCATTTCTTCCCCATAAGTTATAGATTTTCTCTGCGACTGTGCTTTGATCCAAGCGTCTAAAATGCTTTGACGGCAGCTCACATTCTGCCAATTCAGCAGGATTTGACAAACGAAGGAAATTGAATGTAAGTGATGCTGTGTAGTAAAAATAACCAGGGGGGGCAAAAAATGTGCAGCGCATTCTTAATGTTCTGTCAGTATGATAAAACACCACATAACCTCCGTGTTCTGGAGCAATAACCATGCTGACCTTCAACACTAATTGCAATTACAGCAATCTTCCTGTGAGCCAGCTGCATTCATAATCATGGAAATGTATGGCCCGGCTGTAAACACCACAGAAATGAAGGCGGGAGATAAGAGAGCGCGGTGAGATGACCGGGGTCGAATGCTTTGGCGTAAAATCAACTCGTTCCGGTGTTAATGAATCGACTTTGTTTTGTTTGAGCTCAGAGCACCTTTTTATTAGTTCCTGCACTGTAATTAGTCACTACAATGAGAGCGCAGCTTCTTTGCTGCTCATGCAAATATGAACTTTAGCTCATCTTTATCTTGTCTGTGCACAATGGCCTTTGTAACTCTCCGTCCAGTTGTTTCTGCCGCTGCTTTTTATTTCATCGTCTTATGATGTGCGATTTTGCAGTTATGGGGGTCGTTACAAGAGTTGAAATCAAACATGTAAAATATGAACCGAGGTTTGATCATCGTGGATAAAATGGCAGCCTCCTTCTCCGAGTTGAATCGCGATGGGAGAAGAACTTCATTGGAGTCATTTATGAGCTCTATGAATCAGATGTTCGGCATTCCATTATCTATGCAATAAGAAAATTAGCCAATGCAGCTGCAGGTTTCCATGGTGATAGAGCTTTTGAATTTATGCAACTTTAAAGACCCACTCTGATTATCTTTTGATCTATTTTCCCACTTGTCTTTTAATTAAGATTATACCGTTTTTTGCCAAAATGTAAAACATTTTCAGGACATAGTTTCTGCAGAGCGGCAGGAGTTCATTAGAAAATTACCTCTGAGAAAGAAAAACATAGAATAAATGAATTTTTTTTTAAAAATTACCTCTGAGAAAGAAAAAAAAATGAATTTTTAAAAAAAATTGCCTCTGAGTTGTGGGGAAAACTGTTGATGCACAACACCCCCGCTCCCCCTCCCCATCACCCATATAGTTTACATTCTCCCACTAGCTTACAGCCCCTCATAACCGGTGCACCAAAAACGGTGAGCAATGTTGAAGCTTTGCACCCTTACAGTTTTGAGGAAAATGAAAACACTGATCTACACCAGAAAAAAAGTATTTTTTTTCAAACAATTAGAAAAAATATAGAATACGAGATGGTTTAACCTTGTTATAGGTGCTGCATTCCCACTGGACACGATTTGCACGGCAGAGACGTCGAGTTTCAATGTTACGTCGGCCGTGATCTGAGGTCCTGTGGTGCAATTTCAGCTGATATCGACCAATCAGAGACTCAGCTGTGGGTATGGGACTTTTCAGTGGCTCGATCAGCAGGTAGAAAGAAAATCCAATATGGCCGCTTGATGCAAATATTTTTTTATCCTGAACTTTTTCTTAACCTGCTGGGGCCACGGGTGGCCGGAGACTGTCCTGGTTACTGTTGGGCGAAGGCGAGACACAACCTGGACAGGTTGCCAGCCTGAGTTGGAACACTCGTGTCTGCTATGCTAGGCATCCGCCTAGTGGACAGCGTAGGAAGCTAGCGACCGACTTGGCTGCTGATCCCTGGGCAGCGGAATACAAAAATAGAAAGATTCTCTTTTTATTTTTACGTTTTCCCTCTTGAGTCAATGCTCAAACTGTGTCACAAACAGATGGAAGCAGCTTTTAAGGTGCGACGTGCTCACTGGCGCCTCTGTAGAGCTCTCCAAAACATATAAACCCAAGCTACTCGCTCAACATCATCCATGTTTTCCACGATGTGGCAACAAACGAAGCCCAGAAAATCTTTGGCTGTTACTCCGCAGCCGGGGCGCCAAAGCAAATTTGACGCACATCAAAAGAGAGGCGACACATGTGAATTTGATACGCAAATCCCGTTCGGTGTGAATCCGGCATTAAAATCAACCAATAGAGCTAGTAGAATTTGACTTGGTAAGATTTCTTAGAAGAAGTTTTAACATCCTTGAACTTTATGAACACTCCTATTGAGGTTTACTGCTCTGACAATTGGAAATGTTATATCTTAAAATAAACATTTATTAGTTAAATTGATTTATATCTTTTAAGTATAAATGTAATACTTTTTCTCCCAAAAATATTCTATTTTTAGTGCCGCGACAGTCAAATATTCTTGTTCTTAGACAAATTATGATAAGCCCAGAATTAAAAATTGTATGCAAATTTTGATTAAAAAAAACTACTTTATTAGAAATATTGCTAAAATAATGTTTTAAATGATTCGATAAGATATTTGGTCTTAAAATAAGTTGTGCATTTTACAGAAAGTTATATTAAGTTGGTTTAGTGTAAAAAGATATTAAAAACTAGAATCTAGACATAAAGACTTGGTGATATTTGTTTCTTTTGCAGTACTAGATGCATCAGAATGGAGCCTCCTAACTTATTTTCCACATCAAAAATAGCTCTTTATTCCATTTTTCCTTTCTTCCTGCAACAATTTGCATTAAAAAATGTAATTTTAAGCTAAATTTACTTTAAATATGTCTTTCATCATCAGTAAAATACCACAAGAACATGTTAAAAACACTAAGAAACACATTTTTCACCACATTTTTCATCAGAGTGGGACTTTAAAGACTAAAAACATAAAACATGTATTATTGTTATGACCAGTAGAGAATGTGTCTAATGTGTCTGAATGTTTAGACAACTTTGACATCTTAATTTCATACTTATGCAAAATGCAGAATAGCAGCCTCAGCGTGAGTAATGATGCAGCCCCCCCAGGACCGCGTCTGACAGGGAACTGACTCGTGATTTGTCGCTTGCGGAGCCCCCAGCAAAGCATTTTTAATGAATGACTTACGAGCACTTTTCTGTTCTTGCAGTCTGTGCTGGTCCTCCGGTGGCGTGAAGCTTCACGCCGCTGGCGTTTGTCACATTCAGTTGACCGGATGAAATTAAGACAGAGGCAGGGAGCCGTTTCCATTGAGAAATATGGCCTCTGCCTCCATCCCCCCGGCGGCTCGATGTTGTGCCGGAGTTTTGGTTGAACGAGTTGGTTACTCGGACACACAAGGCTACAGAAATCAAGCAGTGCTCCTGTCCTGTTGAGCGTGGTCTGATGGGTGTGTGTGTGGCTGGGAGAGGGGAGGGGTTGTGTTTTATGATGAGGAAGACAGGACCCATAAATATTACTTGTGCTTAATCACAACCCGGCTGCAAAAGCCGCTTGAATTGATGCGTTTCTGCGTAATATGTGCACATGCTGAGATTGGAACTTGGTCACAAACTAAATGGCAAAAAAAAAAAAAAAAAAATGCCTAGCTGGCAGTGCTGTGTTCAAGAATGCGGCTGGGAGTGTTTGCTGGAGATTTACTTGCACCATTCAGCCCTACAAAAAAAAGAGGGTTAAATAGTGGGGGGGGGGAAGAGAGATAACCCCCCCTTCTGTCCCCAACCCTCCCTTCATTTGATTGATTCACCTGGCGAGGAGAGAGGGAAGTGTTTTCTGGTTGGGCTCCTGAACCCCCCAGGTCATCCTCTCCTTTAGCCTCCAGCAGGGCGGGAGATAGGGAGAGGGAGGAGGAGGAGGAAGAGGAGGTGGGGTGTCTTAAACATCCCCGGCAACCCCAACTTCACCGCACAAAGGTGCGAGCACAGCGAGAGGGGGAAGGAAGTGGCACTTTTTATTTTTTTCTCCCCCCCACCACCATGTCTGTCCTCATAGCCACCCAGCTGAAGATAGACACCAGCACTCCTTCCAGAAGGGTAAGAGGCCCTTTTAGCATGCACGGCACGCTGCAGGGGAATGTGGGTATTTGTGGGTGAGTCTTCTGCTACTGACAGAAAAAGGCTGCTGGCTGTTTTTGATAACAGCTGGACTGGCTGGAGGGAAGCGTTCTGGTGTCCCCTCTGAGGATCTCCACGGATAAACGCCGATTTGAATTCAGGTGTTTGCTCCTAATGAATGAACGCTGCAGAAATGATTTACCTGCTTGTTGTTATTCTTTGTGACGTTCAGTTTGGTTCAGTGGACATCTTGGGGGGGAAAAAGTTGTATGTATTTTTCGGATTGATTTTTTTTTTTTTTTCTGAATGTGAAAATCCACGTAAGCGCAGATCTCTTGCAGAATTCTGAGCTGCTCTCCTGCTTGCATGCAGACGGTGAAAGTTCAGAAAAATGGCAGCATTTCCAGACAAATACAAATTCGCTTAAAGTTTAAACAAATCGAGCGACTTCCAATTAAATTTTTGCAACACTCAAGATTAAAAAATAAACTTGTGTCAACCTATAAAAGCTGGAACAAATCATCAAAATCTAAACACAAAAACTATTTTTCCAGTTTCCTCAGTTCCTCCTTTCTTTCCATTCCTCCACACATTCCCCAGCTGTCATCTTTCGCTCCGCTCAAACACAACTGGAGTCTTTTCTACAACATCAGCCAGCATTAAACTCCATTTCCTCAGTTACTTATCTGCTGCCATTTCAATTTGGGCTTAGAGCATAGCTCTCATTCATTTGCAATATACTGCACATATCCTTTGACGGTATATTCCAAGGGGAAATTTGTCCGGGGAAAAATGTCAAATTACACAGGGCTCAGTAAAGGAAATATATAAAATAGCTTGTGCTTCAGAAAATGTACATTTTTGTGAATTTATTTGTATTTTTTAAGCCAAAAAGTGTTGCTCTGTTATCATTATGTTATCTTTTCCTAGCTGCAGTCAGAATACACATCAGTAATCTGAACACAAGCTGCTTCAGTCATATTTTTTCACATTGAGGATTTAAAATGTCCGTCAATGCAAATGTGCTCTTTCTGAACTAATCATTTTATTGTTTTTATTTAACTTAAAAGATTATGGGATCATAGTGGAAACAATCACAATGTGAGATTTAATGCTTCCCTGCTAATTAGAATTTAAAAAAAACATTATTATAAATAAAAAATGAGGATGTCAATATGATGTCAGATCATTATAACTGATGTTTACTTGGAACAAAATAGCAAAAATATATATATAAATTAGGGGTGAGATAAATGTGTGACCTATAGGATTTATTTGGTTTATTAACTATTTAGAACAAGAGCTCCAATGTTTATGCTCTTTGATTTACTGTAATTTTTAAATAGACCCTTTACACGTTACGTCACACAAAATGGCAAACGGCATTGAACGCTGTTTAAAGCAATTTTACGTTAATAACTGAGCTAGCTATTGGTTATAATTTTCAGAAACGATTTGATTCACAAGAGCCTGAATCGATTTGATTACGATTTTGTTCAATTCTTTCGATTCTTCAATTCAATGTTAAGTTTACACATTTATACACATTTGTTTAGAAATACATAACTAATACATAACATCTACTATATAATTTAAATATATTTATATTAATCTCATATTGTAAAATTTAATAGTAAAATATTGAGATTATTAATATCATACGGTGTTCCATTGACTCTCTAAAGGAGAAGTTCTAACAAAAATGTTTTCAGATCATTAACATTGTAAACAGTTCTGCTTCTCCTGGAGGACGTTTCAGTTTGGCCACTAGGTGGCGACCGCGCCTTAGAAGGACACTTCATTCAAGAAGAAGGCGACAGTATGAGGGAAAAAAACGAAGTTTTAGACCACAAATAGTTAGTTTAAAAATTGTTTCCTTAAAAGAGTTTGTAAAATTAATGCCTGTAAGTAAATAAAGATGTTTATTTAGTCAGCAATGTATTGTTTTGGTCGACCGAGCGTTAGCATTAGCCGTCCTATGGGAAATTCTATTGAACGTTAGCATCAAGCTAGCGGACTTTAGCTTTAAGTGCTAAATCAATTTATATCTTTTGTGAATCGATTATTGATCTATTAAGCTTAAATCGATTTTTTCAACCCAGCCCTAGTAAATAATGAAATTGAACCTAACCAGTTTTAACCAAATGTTTTTACAAAATTTATTTTATAAATGTACTACCTGGTTGTATTAGTTTTTCCCTCTCAAATGTCAGTATTTCTCCTGCAGAATGCTCCACAGCTGCTTCCACCAAAACCGTATGGATAATATTTGAGTCGTGGATGATTTCTCTCTGACAACCCGATCATAGTTAGACGAAGGTTACAGAAACTTCATTGAATACTGCCTGTTTGATTGTGAAGGTAAATAAGATTTTCTTCTTCTAATTTATGCTAACGCTACCGCTAGCTTTCCATGACGGGAATGAGACATAGAGCTACAGAAGACCTTTTCTGCCCAGTTAAAGTTACATTTCCGTGTTCACAAAATCACTAAAAACAGAGTTAAAGTACAATTTCAACATCTAACAATAAAAAAAACTAATAACTGTTCTGATGTAGCTCCCCTTTGTTTTTAATCATAATTGTGTCTGATCCCTGCAGGATAATGATGGTAAAGAAGGATAAAAATATCTGAAACGGTCAGAAATATATATAAGGAAATTATTATTTGCATGTAATTTTAGCCAGTGTTGAACTTTTGTCTCTTATTTTGAAAGCTGAAAAAATGTGGCTTCATAGCGGCACTTAAAATATTCCTAGTGCCACTCAGTAAACATTCCTATTTTTACAATTACCACAAAAAACAACAAATACCTCTTATTACAACAATTAAATTTACGAAAGGCACCATATAAATAAAATGTATTATTATTATTATACATTTTGTCATGGACACAGCTTAAACACGGCAACATACAGCAATGTGCATCTTCGTCTATTAGCCAACATGAATTTCCATCAGTTTTTGAGCTCAATCGCACTTAAAACACATGTGAATAACATCAAGTAAAATAGAACCTGTTAGAATAATATCTGTTTACATGACAGGTCAATATTTTCAATAGAAGCTCAAATATTGAAAGATTATTTAAATTAGTATTTAGATTTGTGAATGATCTAAGACAAGAAATCAAAATACAGTTTGGCAGGACACTCGTAAAATAAATATGGTACATTTTTCTGCTGAAATTGATAAGGTTACCTTTTATTATTTTTGTAAATTGGGTTAAACAGCGTTCGGCTGTCAGCTTTGTCGTTCTGAACCCATAAACTGGAAGTGAGTTTTCTCTCAAGTCACTGTGAAAAGGGTCTATTGTTGACACGATCAATGTAATTTCAGTAGATTATTTCATTTTTTCCTCACTATCAGTAGGATTATTAAATGTTTTATGCCATTTTTTTAAACAATTTTATCAATGGAGTTGGGCATCAGTTTGAATTCATTATAACTTTTTACTCAAACCTTCAAAATAAAAGAGAGCACGCGCTCAAGCGGCGGTTAATCCGCATGATAGAGAAACTTGTTGCAGGGCCGACTCCGTCCAGCATCAAGGGAAATCATTTAAGTCCAGCTAATACAAACTGAGAAAAAATGGTACAAAGATGTGATTATAGTTGGCTGTAACTAAATCCATTATGTTGCAGACATGTAGAGAGAGGTGCAGTAATTTCCTTATTCATTTGAGTGATGTTCAGAGGAAATTAGACATTACCGCGCTCCCTCCAGACATGGACTGATTGATCTGTTTTCTCTTCCAACCAATTAATTTATGTGTCATTTTGTTGTGCGGCGCAGAATGCTGATGAAAACCTGTTGGGCTGCAGTGTCATTTCTGTTAATGCAGATGAACGTTTTTATGTCAGGATGATGATATTTAAAGTAATGGATGACTTTTGGATTTGTTTAAATCTTCTATGTTGTTTATGCAACATGACTGCAAACTATTTGATCCTCGCAAAGATTTCAAACCTGTTTTTTTGACATTTACGATATTTTACCAGGTTTTAACTTCCCTTTGCTCCACACTTTGTCAAGCTTTTCTTAAAATCAATACAGTTGTGTTTTTTTTTTGTCTCACCAAATCTATAAATTAAGGCTGCCACGATTAGTTGACTAATCGACAAGTAATCGATTATTTAAATAGTTGACGACTAATTTAACAGTCGATTAGTCGTTACTTTATATTATATGGAGTCAGAGTGTTGTAAAGTTGAAAGTTATAATGGCATTATGCTAGATTTTTGGACTATTTTGGGATAAATTAAAGGTTTTTTTAGGCAATTCTGGAGTTTAGCTAATATTTTGGCGACATGCTAGCTGTTTTAGCTGATTTAGGATTGTTTATGTTTTTTAGGCTAATTTGGTGTTTAGCTAATATTTCAGCTACATGCTAGCTGTTATGGCTAATTTGGGATTTTTTCAGTTTCTTTAGGCTAATTTGAAGTTTAGCTAATATTTCAGCTACATGTTAGCTGTTTTGGCTAATTTAGGTCTTTTTCTGTTTCTTTAGGCTAGTTCGGATTTAGTTATAATTTCAGCTGTATGTTAACTATTGTATGATGTTTTTTTTGTTTGTTCGTATACTATTTTGGAATTTAGCTTATATTTCAGCTACATGCTAGCTGTTTTGCTTAATTTAAGATTTTTTTTGTTTATTAGGCTAATTTGGAGTTCAGCTAATATTTCGGCTGCATGCTGGCTATTTTGGCTAACGTAGGCTTTTTCTCTGTTATTTAGACTGTTTTGTAATTTAGCTAATATTTCAGCTACATGCTAGCTGTTTTGGCTAACTTAGACTTTTTTTTGTTTTTGAGACTAATTTGGCATTTAATTAATATTTTAGGTGGCTATCAGCTTCAGCATTTTTAGCTATTAGTGTCAGAAATTTCAGCCATCTACTTCCGCATTTTAGCTATGAATTTCAGCATGTTCAGCTATTGTCACAAGCATCTTCGGCAGCCAAATTCAGCTTACAGCATTCAAATTAGCATTATATTTTGATTTAAGACTGTAATTGTTTGTTTAATTTCAACGACCCAGTCCAAAGAAAATTACATTTTTAACCTATTCTTGTAGCATTTTTTTCATAATATAGAACATATATAAAATAAATTAGGGGCTGCACGGTGGCGCAGTGGTTAGCGCTCTTGCCTCACAGCGAGAAGGCCCCGGTTCGACTCCCGGCTGGGACCTTTCTGTGTGGAGTTTGCATGTTCTCCCCGTGCATGCGTGGGTTTTCACCGGGGACTCCGGCTTCCTCCCACCGTCCAAAAACATGCTCCATAGGTTAATTGGTGACTCTAAATTGTCCCTAGGTGTGAATGTGAGAGTGAATGTGTGTGTGATTGAGGGCCTGCGACAGACTGGCGACCTGTCCAGGGTGAACCCCGCCTTCGCCCATCAGTAGCCGGGTTGGGCTCCGGCACCCCGCGACCCTGAAAGGGACAAAGCGGTCAGGAAAATTGATGGATAAAATAAATCAAGATTAAAACTGTGTTTCAGAGTCTTTATTAATTTAAAATGGAGTTGGGTCAGGAGCAGACGATAACCCGTGGTTTGAACAGCTCAAATTTGTAACGCAGCAACTGGCATAGGCGGGCCAAAGTCTCCCTTCTCTGCTACAATTCTGAAGCATCCACTTGCAGAAAAATAGATTCCATTTTCCTCATTTGAGCTGGAATCTGTCTCCAAACTGATATTGCACGCCATTTTTATTTTGCTATTCTAATGTTAGCTTGGGCCTGTGAGGCGCTAAAAACTGCTAAATCATTGAAAAAACCACTGGGAATGATTTTACAATAAAATATATATAGTTGGAGTGGGACTTTAGGAATGTCATTTAAATTTTGTTACATGTAAAATGTAGATTTATGTTCTAAGAATAAGTGCTAATTTTACATTTTATAAGGATTTATTGAGAACTTGGGTGACACTTTACAATAAGATTCCTTAACAAGCTTTATTAACACATGAACAAACATTTTAATGCGTTTATAGGTTATTAGAACGACATTTATTAGCACAATAAGCCAAATAAGGTTTGTTAAGATACTTAGTAAGATTCCTTACAATCTAAGTGAGACCATTGTCTACAAAGACCAGATTAATAAAATGCTTACAAGCTTAAATGTACTATCTTTGTCAACATTATACTGAGTATTTTGCAGCACCTCAAGTGTTTTTTTCTAAAATTAGTCATTTCCCATTTTTCCCAAGATCTTTGTCATTGTGATCAAAATGAACAACAATTGAGTACATACATCTAAAAAAAATACAAACTATTTCCTCTATATCAAAAAATATGTATTTATTGGGCTGTATAACATTAAATAAGTAATTCCATCTGACAGTTGTCTTTTTAAACATATTTTTCCCTTTTGAATGCATGTTTTGAACTCATTCTTTAAAGATTTCAATATCTTACTATAGGATTTCTTGTGAGGTAAAACAAACTTGTTCCAATTTACAACTTTCCAGTGATTTTCCTCTTCAGATTAGTGTTCTCTTCTTACTTTACGGTACTATTTTTGCAGTGTTGAATATGTTTTTTGATAAAAACTATTGACCCGTGATTCTTAGATAAGAGACACAACGAGCACTCAGTTCAGGAAATACTCTGGCAGTGCTGACGAGTTAATCCCTCACTGGAACTGAAAGTAAACTCACTCAGGGGAGTTTATTGTGTTGCAAAGCCTCATAAAGCCATCATTCACTGCACCATAAATTACTCTGAATTGCAGCAAATCACTTGGATTAAAATGCATCTGTTATGTGCCTAAAAATGAAATTTTAGCGCTTGGTTTCTGCTGGCTTCAAAAGCATTATTTGTTACTTATTAAAGTTTAATGCGCTGCAGCCATTGTTATCTTTTTTATTGCAAACCTCTCCAAATCTCCAGCAGCCGTAATGCAGAACGTGACTGCGGTGGTGTTTGTGAGAGCTGAGAGAGGTGTAGCTCAAACCAGTTCCACTGTCTGTGACAAGGCAGTGGATGTGGCGGTGATGGGGAGGGGGGTGTCCTGGGGGAAGAGTTAAAGCAGTCAGGCGGTTCACAATAGCTCCCCAACAAGGTGAGGCAGATTGCAGGACATCTATCAGGGAGGCCAGCATGGATGTCAAGTGGCTTGGACCTATTTCCCAGGAGGGCACAGGCCCAAGAAATGAACAAGAGGAACAAATGATGACAGTGACCATTGCAAGTCACTGCGGTTATGAGAAGCAGGCTTCGTTTTTTAGCCTCCAGCGTGAGCAGCTGGTAAAACACAACTCTTCTTCCCAGCAAAAACATCAAACGATTCATCCATATTTGATGAAGAGAAATTTACTTAAACTGAAGAAAGAAAAAGGAGGCAAACAATCAAGTAAAAATGGTATATCATGACTTCTAAACTCCTGCTCTGTTTTCCAGATTTACTTTTACCGCGGTAACATTCATAATTCAAGCCATGAATCACAGAGCCTCCAGCAGTTCTTCCAAAACCCCAGATGACTCACCATTTGTGAAAGGGAGCTAATTGCGACTCAAAGTTAGATCAAAAATATTTACATTTCCCCTGCTGTCATCGGTCCAACGTGCTAACTCGGCCACAAATGGCGGCAAAATAAATTTGTTAATGAGAAAAGCGCAGCTGGAGTGATTAATAAAATGTGTTTGGAGCTGTCCTTTGAAGTTTTACCCCTGCTTTTGAACATGACCTATATTTCCCTGAAATCTAGCTCAGCCGCAGACGTTTGGGAGACGGTTTGAGCTGTCACACTGTGTGTTTGCCTCTGGCGTTCATGACAAGGGGTGGCACAGATTTTAACACTTTGACCCAGGAGCCTTTCCCTCCCTTTTCCGCACATAAGCCAATATTCTGAGAGCTGCATTGATGTGGCCTTTGTGGGCTTTTTGAGCATGAAATCACCTGCAGTGTCAGGGCCTGAATGATGTGGATGTGAGCTGAATGAAATTACATGACAGATAGAAGGGTTGTGCATACATTTTTGGGGGGGAATGGAGAGACAATTTCATGGTTTGAATGTTACACCAAGATGAGATTTCAAAGAGGCACTTTATTACACCCATAAATCTGTGCCACTCTGCATAAGCCCAAAGTGATTTTTGCAATATTTTTTCAGATTGGGTAAAATGTGCTTTTGAAGTGCATCAACTAGTCATTTTAGAGAAACATTTGATTTTAGGCTTCAAAGACGCAGGGGCGGACTTACCATTAGGCCATGATGGGCGACCGCCTGGGGTCCCCCACACTTTAGGTTCACCGAGTTGAAGAAAAAAAATAATTTCTAAATATTTTAAATAACTTTCATGGCAATCATTATTTGACTCTGCCATAAATCTGCAGCATTGTAGTATCCTGCCAACATCAAGTTAGCTAGCAGAGAGAGAGGCTATGTCTGAATTCCTTTGCTACTCATTACTTAGGGGTAACCGAACACTAAATCAACTCTTGTTTTTGGCTGTTTACCCTCATAAATAGGACTTTAAAAGTGCTGTCTGTTGGTCAACAACATATTTTTGAGAATTTAAAATAAACTTGTTTAATTCTAAAACAGTATGTGTGCTGCCCCCTACAGGTTAAAATGAGGTGTTACAGCTGAATTTTGTGATTGGTTCCACATCATTTCAGGAATTTCACGTCATGCTCTGCAGCTCCAGTACAAAAGCCCCACCCATCTTTGATTCTGTAACGATCGTTATGGTGTTAGCTTTAGCATGGCTCGTTGGTGTATTGCCTTCTGCTGTTTTGCACAACTTTCCAGTGGAGTTGGAAGTTAGATAACAACAGTGGTTCAGTGCAAATGACGTTGAATCCAGCAAACTCCGTCCTGGTGAACGTTTCATTCAGGATCATTTTCTTGACACGTTAGCCTTTATTAGCTAATGACGCTAGCGCTATTTTACCATTTCTAGCATAGGTCCCCTTCGAACCTGCTAACCCTCAACTAATCTGGGTGTTTTATCAAGATTTGTATCCCTTGTCAGAATGGGTATCCCTTGTCTCTGGCATCATTGATTTATTTCGTAACACTCATGTTGTTGCCTGCCGTCGGGCATTGCTGAGCCAACGGGAGAAGGTGGAGGAGAAAAATTCCCAACCGCTAGCGTTACGGCTCCAATGCGAGCTCCGCAGTCTTTACGTAACAACCGCTGAACTACAATGAATAAGAGGGGGATTACTGTACTTCCTATATAAATGGCAGGTTATCGCGTGAACCTATGTGAGGTCGGCAGTGGAGTCTGTGGCTGAGCCATCCAGTAGCCAATATGAGCCATTTGCTGTAGCTAGACCGCTCCCTCATCACACCTGAGCTGTAACGCTAGCCATGTGAGATTAGGGTGAGTCTCCATATTGAAGACACAGAGGGACTATGTTACCTCAAGCTAACCTCACAGATCCAAACCAAACATCCGCTCACTATATAGTGCATTCACCACTGTTCTAGTACTGTTCGACTCTACAATTCCAAAATCCAGTGCCCTAGAAACTTCCCAGAATTAACCAGTGTGCATCTATGCTCACTAGATTTGGGATTATGGACCACAATACATTGCATTCCAATATTTTTTGTGAAAAAAATGTATCTAAGCATATTTTTTTAAATAAACCATCCCCATTTTCATCATTAAAACCCAAAGTCTGGTCGTAAAATGCTTGTATTGATGAGGTTTTCACTTGTGATATCATATTAGCCGCTTAAAAAAAAGTCGTGAGCATGATGCCTGACTTACTTTTAAAATCCAGGGCACTATATAATCCTGAACATATAGTTTTTTTAGTTGTGAGGAATTAGGACACAGACAGACTCTTCCAAGAGTTAAAAAAAAAGACAAAAGTGGTAATTAACCTGGTGTGAAAAAAGTTAAAAGCAAAGAGAAAAAAAAAATGGTGCTTGAAACAGTGCAGGAAGAAAAAAAAAACAAGAACAGAATCAAATGAACTCAAAAAGACGATGAAGAAAAACAAAAAATTGATAAAAAAGAAAGGAAAGTCAAAAGGAGCGGCAGAAAATAGTCATTTTGAGAATTAAAAAAAAATGTTTGAAACATGTTAATAGTTAAGTACATGTAATATGGCACATATAATGGATAGTATAAATAACAATTTTCGATTAGAGTTACATTAGAAATTATTAGAAAGGGAGAGGGAGGAAGCAAACTTATATAATCCCACCCCGGCTCCACAATACCATTTCTTTTATCACCGGTTCATAACTTAAGGTGAGATATTTTTATCTTTCCAACAAAGATTCAGGTTAAGCAAAAATTCACTAACTAAAACTTTTATTCATGTGTACGTTTTGTTCCATCATTCAAGTGTTTTTTAGTGTTTTGCGTTCTTTAGTAAAACCTGACAAATTCAAGAAATTACAGACATTTTTACCCCTGCAGAGGGCACCATCTTATTGTTCGCCCCGGCCCCCCAAATTGTTGAGTACGCCACTGCAAAGAGGCACTCAATTTGTGTGAAAGGGGTGCTTTGTATTAAATTTAAAGGGATGTCTGTCATTTTTTTTTCTGCCTGAAGCAAAAAAAAAGGTGTGTGGTCAGCCTGTCCTAATCCGGAAAAACCGCAGAGAGGCACTCGAGCTCTGTCCTGGGACCTACTTGTCTTTTTTTTTTTTTTTTTTTTTTTTGGTGGATGCTTTATTCGTTTGAAAGCGTCCAAATCAGAGTAAACCCGCAGAAAAAATGACATTTTTGGAACGTGCGTAATGTGGCACAAGCGCACGTGCACGGTCACTTCCCATGCAGAGCGCGTCTGTGGAGAACACTGGCGGGCTGTGTGCGTCCTTCACACTTTTCCTGCGTAAGAGGCTCCGGCTGAAACAGAAGACGTGACGCGCTGTCATTTTTTTTTTTTGCTCCTTTGTTGTTGTGGAGTCTGAGGAGGATCGGGAGTCTGCTTCCGCTTCGCCGTGAGGAGGAATCAGGAAACTGAGGAGGAAACGTGTTCTGAATACAAAGGAGGACAACTATTGACACCTTCAGTCCAGCAGTCCGCCGCGCGCGCCCGCGCAAAGATACGAGGACATCACCGCAAACGCAAGAGCTTCATATCGATCTGTCACTCCGCCAATCCTCCATCCATAGACGCTTCTTTTTTTAAAGACAAAGATCCTCATCTTATCTTGCTTTGGCTCCAAACTGGCTGCCAGCCATCGGCTCCCTTCAGAGCGCACAAAACCCCGATCATTTCTCCAAAGACGATTGCGTCTCTGACATGCTGTAAGTTGCTTTTTTTCTTTTGACATCTCGGATCTGGATCTGTAGCCTATTATGGCTTCACTGTATCAGAGATTCACCGGAAAGATCAACACGAACAATTCGTTTCCGCATCCACCTGAGGCCAGCCACCTTCTCGGTGGTCAGGCTTTGGACGAGGAGAACGGAGCGAAGCCCCCCCATCCACTCACCGACGGCAGAGCGCACGGCCAGACCCGCAAAAAGTGTTTGCGGGAGGATGAGGACGTAAGGCTGTTTTTCTTGTTGTTGTTGATTGTCCTCTCGTACAATAACCCCCTTGTGTCTCACATAAGAGTTTGAGTCACTTCTTCTTATGTTTTTTCCAAAAAGTTTCATCGTCTTTTGGTCAGATTTTGTGCCAGCTTCACTATTAGTGTTTGTTTTTTAAACAATTCTTTAAATTCAGCAGAAAAAAGGCTAATAATACATAGTTTATGAGTGCAACCAGGGTGCTGACCATGGTGCTGAAACTGTTAAGTAGTGTTTTGATTATATAACATGTCCAATTTGGAGTTTTTACTTTGGGGTTTGTTGCTCTAAGATGAACTTCCTGGATAAATCGTAGAGTTTTCACATTTTGTTTGCTGCTCAAGGTTATTCACGAACCAGCCTTCACCCTAAAAAAGACTAAATTCTACGTTTATCTCTTAATATTCGGCACAATCGTTGAGCCTTGATCGTCACATTTTGTTTTCACCCAAGGTCTAAGCGTGCTCAATACAAGATTTCCAGCTGAATACTTTGGTTGTTGATTTCCACAGAGTCACTTCTCCTGCAGATTTCCTTTTGTTCTGCGGAAAAACAGGACACGTTTTATGTGTTTGCTGTTTTAGAAACATGCAGCAACACCTGGTGCCTCCATTGCATGTTTGACGTGGAGCGGAGAGATGCTAGCTCCAAACCGCTCAATGACGTTTACGGGTTAAAAGCTTAGTTCCCCCCTCTTTAAGTCAATTAAAACAATCTCGAGTGCCTCCATGCAATTCATAATAGCTAATTAAACCCTCGTTTAATAGTTGGTTTGCTTAAAGACCCACTCCAATGTGTTTTTGATGTTTTTAATATGTTCTTGAGGCATTTTCCTGATGTTTTTTCTTATTATAGTATGAAGAAAATTAAGTTTAAAGTCCCCCTCCGATGACAATTACGTTTATTTAAGTTTTTAACATGCATGTGTGACATTTTTCTTATGAAAGAGAACAAATGACATAAAAAATCATTTCTTTTGCATTTCTGAGCATTTCTCCTTTTAAATCGCTGTCAATCAAACCGTCACAGATAGACTCTGTTTGAATTATTGAGCTTTCTTTACGTCACAACAGTTATGCTGCAAATCGACACGCTCAACTCACCTCAAAAGGCCACACCCCCTCAGAGGAGATTTTGGAAACAGAGGCTTCACATCAACATGAAAAATTTATTTTTAAGACATGTAGGTTGTGGGGTTTTGGCTAAAAACGTCATAAATATAATTAAAACACTACTGGGAATGTTTTTTTTTTTA
>NC_050528.1:9061927-9076079 GCF_002922805.2 Oryzias melastigma
TTGGAAACAGAGGCTTCAGATCAACATGAAAAATGGCTTTTTAAGACATTTAGGTTGTGAGATTTTGGCTAAAAACGTCATAAATATAATTAAAACACTACTGGGAATGTTTTTTTATTGTCATTGGGGGATTTTAAAGTTTCTGAATATTTCTTCATTAAATCATTCTGAATTTAGATGAAAAAACGCCGTTTGGGCCACAAACTCTGTGTGCCAATGCAGAAACTATGTTCTAATTTGGCCAAAAACGTCATAATCATAATTAAAAGACGACTGGAAATGCTTAAAAACTGATTGGAGTGGGACTTTAAAAATAAAAATAAAATAACCTCCAGGTAAGTTTTTACTGTATGAGGAAAGGTGGTATTACTGCACCGCTGAAGCCCAGAGACATTTTTCATGTTCACGGGGTTAACCTTGAGGTCTCCTTCGGCCCCGAGGTCTCATTGAGCCATAGTGGACCATGAAATTACCCTCCATGCCTCTGGTGATGGAATGACCCTTTCCAGAAAGGATATTTCCTCGGCCTTCCTTTCTCAGGGAAAGTTTGAGCTCAGGGAGGTTTTATGACTGCAAAATAACATCAGGAGTCAGATTAGAACGGGTTGTTCGTGTAGGTGGTTCAGAGAAGACTGGCTTTGTTTGGTGGTAAAAGATAATTGCTTTTTTCATGAGAGTTCATCAGGTTTGTATGTTGTCACCAAATATCAGTTGAATGTATTTGTTTTCTTTGTGGCTTACTAATAAAACTAAGTTGTTAAAGGTTAGAAAATGCAAAGATTCAAGGTAAATTCTCCACCTGAACAGACTTTTTCTCTAAATACGAAAAATGTCAGGATTTATAAAAAAAAAATAAAAATAACAACATGTTGGTTGGGTCTAGCATTTAAATTAGCAATATAATGGAAAAAATGCATGTAAACCAGGTAAGAAATACCAACATTTGTATTTTTTATTAGTATTCATTGTCTGTGGGGTATAGGTATAGGGTGGGTTGGGTTTTTATTTTAATCATACATGTTTTTATGTTTTAAAGGGGTCATACTATGATTTTCTTAAGTCTTTCAGAGTAACCTGCATCCATTAAAATTATCATATATTACATTTGGAATACTAAAAAACGAATTATTTAGGAAATATGAGTAATTTTTGTGAACTCTTTTCATACCCAGAAGTAGAACGACTCTGAGGCTCCGCCTTTAGCTCCTTATCAGTCCCGCCCATTTCATCATCCTAGAGCTGGTCCACGCAGACAAACAACCTCCGAACTTTGGATATGGATATTTTGGAGCTTTACACTCTTGACCAACAGTCTGATCCGGAATTTGAAGTGTACAAGGAATCACAACAACCCCAAAGACGTCTGCAGGACGTTTCTGACTAGTGAATGAAAATCTGAGAGAAGTTTATTTTGTTGCGTTGCATTTATTACATTGCTGCTGCCCGTTTTTATAGGTGTATATGTCTTTACGCGAGGCACAGCGTGTGTGGAAATGTAGCATTAGCGTCGTATGCTAATACTGCATAATTTCAGCTAGTTGCATGATTTACTTAAGTGTCTGACCTCTGAAGTTTAATCCACTTTGATACAGACCGAGGTTGACAAAACAGCTAACTCATCTGTGAAGTGGTGATCACAGACATGAAGTTTCTGGCTGGTCTGTCACGCACTCCCGAAAAAAAACTCCAATCATTTCTGATGAGCAAGCTCTTCTTTTGAACAAACTCCTAAATCTCTCCCAGCCTAAAAAACATTTTCTCCACTTAAAATACATCATCTTAGAAGCCGTTGTTTTCTTTGCTGATTAGATACCAATTTTTTTTTAAAGTCGATGTTAAAATAACTCTTTGCTGATGATCATGTAATCTCCGTGGAGAAATTGGGTGTTAGCCTGGGGGCGGAGCTGGCAGAGCAGACTCTTCCTGAAAGGGGCCGTCTCACGTTGTGACATCAGCACGTGAGGACCCGCTCGTTTTCGTGGGTATGGGAGGGAATGCTGCAGAGAGCACAGGTTTTTAGAGGATTACTCAGAAATGCATGAACAGATCAAAATACTGCTTTTAGGTTGTTTGAATGAACAATATGATACACTTAAAATCTGAAAAAAGTAGTTTTTTCATGGTATGGACCCTTTAAATGTAAAAGGCTTTGAGCTGCGCAAAGCATGAGAAGCAGTTTTCATAAATAAAGTTTGATTTGAATAATAATAATTCATGAAAATTACTTTTCCCCATTAAATTCGTCTTGAAGCTACGTTTGTGGAATGAACTGTTTCTGCACATTTTAAGAAAAATCTGAATAATCATCTGTCTAAAAACATAATGGTAATGTGTCTCTGCAGAGCAAAATGTTAAAGATTCACTATGCAAAAACCTTAGTTTTTGCATAGTGGAAACTACTTCCACATGCAATTTTGCAAAACTCTTTCTAGTATGTAATTCCTTCATTTACTTCATACACTTTTGCAAAAGGATGCAATGGAAAAAACTCATATTTAGCTAACAAAAAACATTAATTCTCATGACTAATAAATTAAAAGAGGCAAATTCCTTCATAATTACTGACAGAATTAGGTTTTGCGTGTCAAGATCAGTGAATGTCAAGTTCTTTTTCTTTCTCCGGCTCTTGCCCAACTTGAAAAGCCTGTTTTTTTCTCAAGGACTCTCGGATCAACTTGTTCACATTTCATTAATTTCACATGTTTGTCCATTGGTGAATTAGGTCTTTAGAAAAGGAAAAGAAAGAGAAAATAACATTTAAAATGAGCAATGCTAACAGAAGACATTTAGTGAAATGTTCTTATGAACTTTTGATTAGAGAGAATTGAAATAAAATGCTCTTAAACGCTGACTTGAGTCTCAAGTCTTTATTGGAGCTGCTGCATTATGGGTAAAAGGCACAGGTGGATATGAGTCAGGAAAGCCTTTTGTCACAGGCTTTGCTTGGCCAGCTGTTCCTCCTTGAACAGTGAAGATAGTATATAAGTTTTTGAACATTTAGCATTTATGTATTTGTCTATTTTTTACTAACAAATGACGAATTATCCCCTCCACCAACATTTCAAATCGTTTGACATCTCGAATAGCCACATTAGCATCTTGTAAAATTAATGTTTGGTGTCTATCTGCGTATTTATTTGGGCGAAGCCAGAAGTGAACCCTCGCAGCTTATTGTTGGTTCTGTGATGATAGCTATTTATTCATGTGTTTCTATTAGCACCAGTCATTAGTGAAAGCTCATTTTCCACAGCAGCACCTTAATCTCAGAGAGGCACGCTGCTTTTTAATGGCCCCTTTCCTCGCCCAGGGCTGCTTTGTTAAAAATGAAAGCGCACTGAAAATGTGTTTTAATTTTCTTTTTAATAGCCTGTTCGAGTTTAAATTTACTCATCCTGTAATGATGCCCTTGTAACGCAGATTAGGAGTGATAGTCTCCCTTGGGTGAATGGTGGTAAAGAAGCAGTTTGGAAAGTCATAAAGGCTCAGGGGCAGTAAAAGGAGGCATAAGTTCAGATTTTAAGGCTTAATCAGCATCGGGGCTCTGTTTCAGTAGTTCGATATATCACCCGTCTTTTAATTAAAAAGTTGTACCTAACAAATTAGAAAAGAATTTGCATTTTTTTGGCAATTATTTGTAGAACAAAAAAAGTTCCATTACTTGCGATAATGCCAGTTTGAATGCTTTTTGCTGAAAGTAGTTGCTGAAGATGCAGAGGTTTTTTGCTGAAAATGGTGATGCAAATTTACTTTATTTTGAAGGTATTTGCTAAAAATAAAAAAAACTATTTCTAAAATGTTGAATTTACTAAAAGACTGGAAATTTCATTGAACTATGAAAAAGCGCTGAAGTTGACCTAAATTTCTGAAAAATTTGTAGTGAAATATCTTAAAAATCCCTAATACATGCCAATTTGCAAAAAAATATTTAGTGTTTAGCTTTATTATCAGTCAAACTTCAAATTAGCCCAAAAAACCTAAGTAGATGCCAAATTAGCCAAAAAAAGCTAGTACAATGCTTAGATACTAGCTAAACTAAAAAATACCCTAAAATTTCTCAAAATGTTAGCCTGTTGCCAAAATAGAAGCTAAATTAGCCTGTAAAATCATCAGTAAGTAACAAACTAGCCAAAAACGTTAGCATGTTGCCAAAATAGAAGCTAACTCTAAATTAGCCTGTAAAAACATCAGTAGATGACAAATTAGCCAAAAATGTTAGCATGTTGCTAAAATAGAAGCTAACTCTAAATCAGCCTGTAAAAACCTCAGTAAATAGCAAACTAGCCAAAAACATTAGCATGTTGCTAAAATAGAAGCTAAACTCCAAATTAGCCAAAAATTCCTCAGTAAATAAATGAGTCAAAAACGTTAGCATGTTGCCAAAATAGAAGCTAACTCTAAATTAGCCTGTAAAAACATCAGTAGATAACAAATTAGCCAAAAATGTTAGCATGTTGCTAAAATAGAAGCTAACTCTAAATCAGCCTGTAAAAACCTCAGTAAATAACAAACTAGCCAAAAACGTTAGCATGTCCTAAAATAGAAGCTAAACTCTAAATTAGCCTTAAAAAACCCAGGAGATAAAAATTGTGCTAATATACTAGCTAAACTCCATTTTTTTTTTAATTACTATAAAAAATGAAAACATAGCCCAGAAATATATGTAAAGGCTTGTTGCTAATCTACTTAAAACTTGGAAGTTTTTAAGATTTACTCATTCAATTCCTTACAGGCATATTTTGCTCAATATTTGAAAAACTATAAAGTTTATACCAAAAATACAAGCATTAATGTACAAGCTGAACCTTTTGATACCAACATTGCGGAAATCGCATAAAGTGTGATTGAGTTTTTACATGCTGAAAAACGTATGGAAAGAAGCAGGAACATTCACACAATTATGACATTACTATTTTGTC
Source organism: Oryzias melastigma (assembly GCF_002922805.2). Taxonomy (NCBI): domain Eukaryota; kingdom Metazoa; phylum Chordata; class Actinopteri; order Beloniformes; family Adrianichthyidae; genus Oryzias; species Oryzias melastigma. The sequence goes on from NC_050528.1 coordinate 9,066,844, forward strand.
ATTTTTTGATCATGTTTGGACCTTAAGGACAATAAGAGCTCTTAAAAAAAAAAAAGAGGTGAGTCATGAATCAGCAACTGTTTCTGATGTGTCTGAAATTTAATTCAGAACAAATGGTGCACACACTCACACACACACACCGCTTATGCTCTCATCCCTTTTGCATGGAGATACTCCAGATCTGAGTAAGACAGTTTGGCCCGGTTCCCAGGTCTTAGTTTAGCTCCTCGCTTCCTTTGAGGTCCCAGGCGCAGATAAATCAGCCAGACTGTGCTCAACACAGCAACCAGATAAAAGAGAGAAGGCAGTGAGAAGATTGTCCTCATTAACTCCACGACTTAAGATTCTTCACCTGATGCTCACTGAAGGAAACCTTTTTTCTCTGGACTGATCCGAAATCCACGATTGACGATAAAAATCAATAAAAACGTTATATTTGAGGTGAGGTACGTCTATCTTCTGAAATATAGGATGTAAACAAAACAGAAGAAATGAACTGAAATCTTCACAATCATTTATGTCACCTGTGAATTATTTTGCAGCAAACGTCAGGAGGAATTTTGAGGCTAAAATTAGACTTCAGCTTTCCAAACATGTTTGTTTGAGTGCATCAAAGCATGAAAAGGACTGCGACTAAAACAGATGTTGATGCTCATCAGACTGGAACGGTGTTAGAAAACCTTCGTCAACAAGATTCAAGAACTGACTTTTTTCTTTGAGTGGCTGCTTAAGTTTACAGAAGAAATCTGATGCACAAAAACAGAAAGTGATGTTTATGGAGTCGTATTTTGGTATAAATGGTCATGCGGTGGCAGAATCAAGATTGGTACAGATTTATTGTAATATTTAGCTAAAGAAAGTTTTATTAAATGATGGTTTGGCTTATAGGCTTTGTAAGTTTTTTGTCCTTTAATGTAGTTTAATTAAAGGAGGATTTTGAAGGAGAAAATGCATAAAATTAATTATTTTTGAGAAATTTCAGCAGGAAAGCTTAAATTGATTTTGCATAAGAATTCATCAATTTCCTCTCACATTACAAAAAAATCCCCTTAGAAATAAGTCAGTAACCCCATTGGCAGATTTTTCCTGAATGTATTTCTAGATATGAAAAAAAACATCAGTTATGTTTTTGCTTTCAAGTAGATTAAGGTAAATTTGGAGCAGAAAACACTTCTTAATTCTAGAAAAAAAGTATTTCTTTTTAGTAGAAATCGACTAGAAACAACCTTAATAAATAGGTTAAATCTTTAAAGTAGTGTAGAATGTACAACTCCCAGTTCTCTTTCTGGAGCCGCTTTAATAACGTTGATCATGTTAACGACATGTTATAGATTTTGCGTTTAAGCGTCACAGACGAAGCCTCCAGCTTTAAATGGTTAAGCAACAAAAGCAAAATATCTTTGACATAACAGTTCAAACATTAACACAAACATTGAACTACATCATACTAATTTATTAATGTATTGTTTGAAAGCCTGTAAAACAAACAAACCAAAAGTATATATTTATTTCATTCTGGCTCTTTCGAGACTCCATAATCCTGAGGTTCACCTTTAACCAGCTGTAATTGATAGAAGAATGCTTGTGATTGGTTGTCTTTTTGTTTAGATCAGAAGAAGAAAACATAACCAGAAGCTGATTTTTTACTTTTTAATCAACATAATCTGTGTTTTTTAACTGCTAATAGATCAATTTTTCTGTATTTTTTACATTCCCAATAAATTAATTAGCAAAAACAAGTTCAACTAACCCCTTTATTTTAGATTGTTTAGCAAAAGATTAGATTAGACACATAAAAATGAGGTTATTTCATAGTGGAGATAAAATCAGAAAAACGCAGAGGTGGTACAGTAAAGGCCACAGAAGGCAGACATGCTGTCACCCCAATGCAGCTCCTCCCCTCAGGACAACAAAGCTTCCTCAGCAGGACCTCCTGTTCGATGTTGCCATGGTTGCAAAGGTGGGGAGGCTGTGGGAACACATGCGCCGCTGTTTGCCAGTGGCTTCGACTGCCGTCTGTAGATGTGGAGATGACGCAGCTCCCATCACAGCGTGGCTCCTCTCTCTGGTGATTGTGAAAGCGGATGTTTTTCTCACCTGCATCCATCCGTGTTTATGTGCTGCAGTCCTGGTCGATATTTTTTTCCTTTCTTTAGTGGTGGTGGTGGTGGGTTAGGGGCTCAAGAGGGCATCTAAACAGGTCATTCATCCCCTAACCCGAATCCCTCCTGACACGCCATTAATCATCGGACGCCGCACTGTCCTCCCATCACCTCCACAGACCTGTCAGCAGGCTGCCCCCTCCCTCTTGATGATTTACTGTATTATTACACAAGCTGACAGGCGCTTAGTCAAAGTTTAAACACAAAAACACCTTATTACACGGTGATGATGGCTGGGTTTAGTAGCAGCTTTTCAGGTGAAGTCTTCAGCTTCTTCTTTTCTGCTTTTGATTTTGAGATATTCCATCGAATATTTCATCTATTTAAGAAGAAAAAAAAACATTTTTTTTCCTTTTTGATCTCCAGCTTTATGATGCCGCTCACATCCTTGTTTCTTCCAAACGTCTCCACAAGGAAGCAGATGAACATAACGCTTCTTTCACGCCTGTGATCATATTGATGCTTTCTGTCTGCAACATCAGGGAGTGTTGTCAGGCTTTTTTTTTTTTTGCATTTTGAGGTTTACTTCTGATGATCTTCTCCTTTTAAGAGAAAAACAGGCCGTTTTTTGGAGTTTTTTTTCTTTTAAACCAGCAGCTTGTCTTCTCAGTCTGTAACACTTACAGTATCAGATTTTAATCAGTGCTCAGTGTTCTTTCATTGATGTTTTAGGTGCAGAAAAACCCAGTTCTTGTGCACTGCATCTGTTTTGCCACTAGAGACTGTTGTGCAGCAATCAATGCTCTGATTTAACCCTCGTTTCAGCCTAAGTGATTGTTAAGGTATTTTTACTTGTCTTGTTATTTAATTAAAAGCCCAGATAAGGCAGAAAAACTGCAGTATGTTTATTAAATGTAAGCATTTTTGCTTTGATCCAAAAATAGCTCGACAGAACATTAAAAAAATAAAAAAATTCAAGGTTGCTAAGATACTTTAACCTGTAAATGCGTGTTTAAGCTTTACTCGTTCACTATTTGAAAGAGATCAAAACTGTTTTTAATGTTAAAAATGGGAATATAGACCTTTTAACTGCCCAAAAAAAACCATTTTTTTTCTTTTTTTTTCCTGCTGATTATTGCATTGGTACGGAGCCCCTAAAGCGACATTAAATGAAAAAAATAAAAATGAAAGTTTAAAAAAATTAGCCTAAAAATACATAAGACAGTTATCCAGATTTTTTCCAGATTTTCTTCTTTTTTTTTTCTTTAATAAAAAAAAAAAGAAATAGTAACTGGTATGCACAAGATAACTGGGAAAAAAACGTTTTTCTAAAAGTTGAAGTAAAAAAAAATCCTAAAAAAAATTAAAACTGATGCACACCATGTAATATTTGTTGCACATCAGACTGTTAATAGATTTTTTCTTTTACTTTTATTTTTAGGGGAAAAAAATGTTTTCTTTAAATATTTTTTCTTCAATTTTTTTCCTTTAATTTCTCTCTACCTTGCGGTGTAATACACACAATCAATATTTAAAAAACATGTTTCTTGAGCAGGTAGTTAAAGGGTTAAGCCCGTCTTTCAGCAAAAAGGAACAGAAAAATAATAAAAAAAAAACATTAATGAATGTTTGGCAAGGTGACTTTCTGTGGAATTACAAAGTGCCTCACAGAGATAAAGAAACCCTCATGATAAAAACAAGACTGGCAGGAATTTAAGGTCCAATTCCTCCGACAACTTTTCCGTCAGCTGGAGTTTGAGCAGCCGAGCGGCGGCTCCTCCTGAGCCCTCTTTCTCCTCCCATATCGTTTTTTTCCAGGCTGACACCAGGCAGCAGTAATCTGTTGTGTCACGAAGGCAGAATCTCTTATCGACCCTGCCATGATACAGCAGAGAAACACCCTCCAGAGACACGGGCACACAGACAAATGACTTGACTGGGATTCAGCCGCTCACACGCAAAGATAAAAGCAAAGTCAAGAAGGTCATAAAACAACGGAGTTAATCCTGGAGGGAGGAGACGACACGAGCAACAGGTTAAATCAGCATTTGTGGAAATTATGGGGCTGTAGAGAAAACTAAAAAAAAAAAAATCATGTTTCTGAGGATGTTTTTCCAAATACATAGCAGCACGAAAGTTTTACTTGCAAGTTTCCAAAGAAGCTAACAAAGATAAAAAAAAAAAAAGGCAAAACCACTAAAATAGAGTTGTCAAACATACAGATGGCTTAATCCAGCGCAGTAATGAAGAGAAAAAAAATATAAGGATGTTGGAAAAAAAAACTAGTTTTTAGCTCATTACTGTGGCGAGTTCTGATTCTATAAAGACATGACCGCAATGTGCAATTCTGCCACAAGGGGGAGTACAGGAAAAGCAGCCAACGCAGGAATAGATTTTTGGACATTTCTTTGTATTTTGCACACTAACAATGACGTTGTGAAATGTTTTGTTACACAGGATTTGAATCCTGATATTGACGGCGAGTTTCAGCAGAGAAAGGGAGGTTAACTCCAAATTCTTATGTTCACATGTTTGCAAGTTTAATTTAGTTAATTTTTTTTCACTGATTTGCACATTTTTATTTTAGGCAGGGTTTTTATTTTTTTTCTATAGTCCCCTCTTCAGTTTACTATCAGGATTGCCGCAATGTCAGATGTAAAATATTCAGTCTGTATAAAATTAAAAACAATAAAAAAAAAAGTTAAATCCATTGGCCTCAGTTTAAAAATGTGTACTAATACCTCTGTTTTGGGTGAGACCGTTAGCACAGGGCAACCCCACCCCCCTTCCCGACTCCCATAACTGAAAGCGTTCCGTTTACATGCTCTCCCACTAGCTTACAGCCCCTCACAACCCAAACCTAACATTATCGGTGCAACAAAAATGGCGAACAAAATCCGAGCTATCCAGCCGCACACATTTGAGCCACGTACCAGCTCGGATGAGGAAAACGAGGATGCACACGGATCGATTTGTCTGCATGTGGATGAATCAGAATCAGAAAGCGTATTTTCTAAGTAACAAATATGATCCTTTTTAAACTGTATTTTAGAGTCTGTTTAAGAAATACTCAAAAATATAATTCTGAGCCTAATATTTTAAATATATGTCACCCATCATGAGAAAAATGCTACAAGATTACGTTAAAAACAACAAAAACATGGGTTTTGAAAGCAAAATGACTTTTCTTTGTTGCTATGAAAGATTCAGAGAAAACTCACTTTGCTGGGAATAGTGTCATTATAAGAATAAATTCAAGATTCTTCAGAGATCTTTTTTAAGCTAAATAGACACGGCAGGTTTATTTGTAAAGTACATTTTGTGCAGAAAGACAATTAAGTCATGTACACAAAACATTACAAAAATATTTAACAGTAATTGTGGTGGAGCAGCGTCACAGGTTACAGGAACACCAGCTTCAATTGTTTTTTTTTGACTGCCCATTAGCAGTCTATGGTTTATACCGGACACATGCACACCCCCAGGCAAACAAAAAGCCCAATTTAGTTTAACTCTAAGGGTGCACAGTTAATTTTAAATAGAATCTTACTTACCATCTAAGATTCCCTCCAGTCAAACGAGAGCATTGTACACATCATCATACATCTACAACAGGAAACAGGAAGTGACTTCACATTTCAGTTCCTTTCTGTCTCATTGATTTTGTTTCAAACTTTTATCATATGTTACAATTTTGATTTAAAATATCAGAACTTAAGAATCCTCAAAGGGAGAAATTTCTTTAAAAGAATGTGTGATTAATTGGTCTGTGGGAGGGGCTAAGCCTTTAGAACATTTTACAAAGTCTTTTTATGACTCCACTGTGTTCTAATGATGAAAATGTGGATGATTTATTCAAAAATTACATTTAAACATGTTTTTTCTTGCAAAAATAGGTCAACCGCAATGTATTGTGGTCTGTATTCACTAAAGTAGCGACCATCGACACACACTGTTTTTTTTTTTTGCTAAGACTTCTGGGAAATTTCCGGGGCACCTGATCATTAAAATAAAAATGTGAAGAAATATCAAATGAAAAAATGAATCTAAAGTAAGCTTAAAGTAACAATGTGGATGAATCTCTTGACCTCTTTAACCTACATTTAAACAATCTTAGGATTTCAGTTGATTTCTGGAAGCATAGATGTGTGGAGCATAGAAGCTGAATGCAGCTTCTCCATGTTCTGTTTTGACTCAACAAAAGGCTGGATCCAGATGATGGGAGAGACCTGGCTGTTAGAAACGAGGTCAGGGGGTCAGTCAGGTGTTTTCGTGGTAAACTATTCTCCGAAACAGAAATTTAAAGTCTATCCTTTGGCAGGTAGCCAGCGTAATCACCTGAAAACTCGATACAGAGGGTTTGTCAGCCTGTTGATTGTAGCAAACAAGAACATTATGAGAAATATAGGACTTTTAGGAGTGGCGTCTTTATAGATGTCATAATGAACGATTTTTCTCCATCTGCGTTCAGATCTCCGACACATTCAGGGGTGTAAAAACGTGCACTATATAAAACATTTTGTTTCAATATTAAAAATAACTTTTTCAGTGCGAAAGATAAAAATGATGCTCTAACTGTGTTTAAAAAAACTTTATTTTTCTCTCTAAAGCAAATATTGCATGGAATCAAACTAAAGCTGTCCTCCTTCCTTCTTTTGAAAGGATTTCCACATTTTGCTCCGTCTTCATGCTCCAGCTTTACCGCTTTAGCTCTGCTTTGCCATGTGATCTCAACTGTTGGGAACAAACCGGCTTTCTTTTGTTGTTTGATTGAAAAAAAAAAAATCAGATTTTGGTCTGTCAGACTGCAGCAGTGTTCCAGATCGCATCAGGCTTTCCCCAGAGAAAAAGGAGCGTTTCAAACATTTGATTCCGTTTCTGGGTGAAACAGGCTGCGTTTAACAGGCAGAAGTTGTCAGGGTTGTTTTCTGAGTTGTTCATTTTTGTTAAAACTATTTTCTTTCTTTGCTTTGTTGCTTTCGACAGTAGATCGTCTCGCAGAAAAACCCGATAATCTGCACTGATCAAAATGTCTCTTTGAGTTCAGAACTTTTTGCGTTGGGTTTCTATTCTATTTACTCAGAATACGTTCAGATATATTTTTTTTTTGCTACAGCAACAGTGGAAAGAAACTTATAGGTAAAAGTAGAGGCGAAGTCAAGACTTTGCATCTGAATTCTCAATTACTAAAACAGCCCCCTTAGAAATAAGTCAAAAATTCTTAGAATTTACTTTAAATAACCAGAAAAATCTAAGTAAAATATCAGATTTTAAGAGAACTAAGACATATTTTCTTAAATTAAGATTCCTATTGAAAAACGTTCGTAAATGTGACTTTTTTTTAATGCAAGACAAAAAATGAGACATTTTTCTTAAAACATGATTCAGTTTTTACATTTTTTTATCTTAAAAGGAGGATAAAAAAACCACATATATGGGCTGAATAATAAATATTCCTTATAGTGTTATTTGTTGTGGGGCACTTTCCATCTTTAATGGAAAGCAATGATGCTTCATGTCTAAATAAAAATAAAATATTTAAAAAATGATCTGTTTCAGTGATAGAATGTACACTAATTGGCTTACCTGGAGATTGAGATTACCTTTCATGTTTTTTGTAGTGTCAGACTTTTTTATAAGAGATTTGTAACCTTGATGCTTCATTCTGTATTCAGCGATCTGTGTCATGAATGCACAATACGAAAGGCTGCTGGACTTATCCGCTCAAAGAAACACTTTAATATAAGATCTGTTAGTTACGGCTTTTTAACAAAAAAAAAATGTAGCTTTGTTAGAATTCCAAACAAAAATGACACCATGCCGGTGAGGGCCTCCTCCAGCACCCAGCCTCTGGTTTAGTCTTCTGATGAATAACACATGAGTTTGGTTTTCATGTTGCATCCTCACCGGAGCTTTGTGTGCAGCCTGTTCTTCACAGAAGCAACAGGAGAGACGGCGTTTGTCCCTCCAGCCATGAAGGTGGGTTTGTACTTTGTATTCTGTAAACTCAGTATGGTTGCTGCCGGTCAGTTTCAACCCACAACTGCTCGCCCCGACGTTGTGTGCGTATACCTGCAAGCTTATCTGTGGTGTGCAGGCGCTCCTGAGGTTGGTGTCATTGTGAAAAAGTTTTTTTTTTTTTCCTGTCAGGCGCAGCTTGTATTGCAGAGCTGTCGCAGTGTGAGCATCATCATCTCCAGTCAATATTTCTGTCCTGTTCCTATAAGCTCAGAATCGGGGGTTTGAATGAGGCGCGGGGGGCTCTGGGGATGGAGGGGAGGGGGGTCGCTTTACCCCGAGCTGGCAGTCAGGAGCTGACTTCCAAGATTATGTTCAGTGTGGTTCTCACATGGAGCAGAGATGGGGGAGATAATGATTGTTTGGTGGAGCGGAGGTGGAGAGGACGGGGGGCTGCTATTGAGTGATTCACTATTCGGGAGCTGGCAGCCCATCAAATGGCTCCCCACCAAAGGCAGAAGAGCCGAACTGCGATGATTGATGTTCCTTTGCTCACCAGATTGGCTGTTGCATCATGGGAATATGTTGTTTTTATTGCCGGATTGTTTAGGAAGACGCTTTGCACCGCTGACCTTATCTTTTATGTGTTAAAAACAAACATATACCTTATCAGGGCGCCCAACTGGGCCTCATCTGTCTCCCTGTCTTTTCTGTTTTTAAAGTCCCACTTAATCAACTTTTGATCTATTTTAAACGCTTTTAATTTAGATTATGAAGTTTTTAGACAAAATACTATTTAAAAAACAGTGTTTTCTAGGATATAGTTTCTGCAGAGAGGCAGTTGTTTATTAGAGTTGTGGGATTAGGTCTGCCCTCATTTCCCATCATCCCTTTGTTTACATTATGCACATAACCCGAACCTAACATTGATGGTGCAACAAAAATGGCGAGCAATTTTGGAGCTATCCAGTTGTACAGTTTAGATCCAGACAAAGATGTGCATCACATGTGTCAAAGTCAAGGCCCGGGGGCCAGATCCGGCCCTCCAGATCATTATATTTTATTGTTATTTATGGCCCGATGTTATCTTGCGCTTATTTCTATCTTGTATAATTTTGACAAAATATGTTTTTGTGGAGAGTAAAATATTGAAAGTTATTTAAGGTTTAAGTTGAT
>NC_050528.1:9076545-9079854 GCF_002922805.2 Oryzias melastigma
GGCCTAAATTTATGTGCTCACATAATCAATCAGAGAAAAAGCATGTCTGACATTAAAGTAAAACTTATTACTGTTGTAATGTTTTCTACTGTGGTCAGTGAGCTGCTGTTCGCTCAGCATCGGTTCTAGCTCTTTGTTTTGATCATAACTGTGTCTGATCTTCGAGAAAATAAAGGTAAAAATGATCAAATTAATTGAAAACTATCGGCAAAAATATAAAAGTGACTATTTTCACCTAATGTTATAAAATACGTTCGCCCAGAGATTTGTTTTTTTATTTTACTTGGCCGCTCTACGTGGCTTGATAGCTGCTCTGAACATTTCCTCTGAACCCAAACATTCCTGTTTTTACGATTATCCCCTAAAATATCTCGTAAATCAACAAGTAAATTTAGCCTGGGAAGTGATTAAAATGTGTACTGGCAATGCAGCGATGTGCATCTTTGCTGCAGGTATTGAATGTATCCAACATGAATTTCTATCAGCTTTTGTGCTGATCGCACTTTAAATACGTGGAAATAACATCTACCAAAATAGAGCCCGTTACAATAATATCTGTTCAGATGAAAGGTCGGTATTTTCAAAAAAACATCAAATTTTGAAGGATTATTCAAATTTGTATTTAGATTTGTGAACAATCTAAACAGGAAATGAAAATACAGTTTAGCAGGACATTCAATAGATATTGTACATTTTTCTGTTGAAATTGGTAAGATTAGCTTTTATCTGACGTCACCATAAATACGGTTTATTGAATTGGGTCTTTATTTATTTTTTTTTATCTGAATTACTTTTAGTTTATGATCCTCCCAGAGCTTTTGGGTTCTTAGGTGAAGGTCTGCTGGTGGTCCCATTGGTCAGAACAAGTACCTACGGCGAGGCGGATCAGCCTTCCTGAGGATATGACAGTTTTTAAGATAAAATCTTATCTTTTTCACTTAGCCTTTAAGCCGTTTTTACACTTCCTCATGTTTCAACTTTATAGACTGTTTTTTCTGCCTTGTCGTGTTATGTGTGATAGTATGTCTGAGTCTGTCTTTAGCGAAAGACATTTAGAAACATTAGTTGAATAAAATAAAAAGTCACAAGACACATAAGATGAAAGCAACAGCAATTTAAAAACATTCTTAAACAAAAAAAACACAAGGAAATCAAATGTTTGTTATTGTAAAGTGTGTTGAGGAAGTTCTGTTATTTTTATTATTTATCTTAAGTAAGTGTTCAGGAAAAGTGCTCTATAAAAAAAGTTGAATTCATCAGCACAGATTATCTCTTTTTAATTCTAGAGATGGTCTCAATCCTTTAATCCCAACGTTCAAACTTTGATTTTAAAGTCATTTCTGTTGAGCTTTTGAACACTTCCTGGGTGATTTCAGACCAGAATAATGTCCTTCCTGCTTTGCTTTTTAATCTTTTTTTTGGAGTAAAAGAAGCTTTACGGGGAGATGTCGTCACATGCTTCGCTGCATATTCCTCCTTAAGCTTGAGGGAACGTTTTCAGCGTTTCAGTTTGCTCCAGCCTTCGTCGTAGTGCATGAGCTCTATTATCGGCGTGTAAAATGTGATGTTCTGGTCGGCTCCTGGGAGGAGGTCGGCAGAAGGTATAAACAACTGGAGTGGAGCATTGAGTGTAATGCTGATCTGAGCTGAATGGAAGATGCGGCTAATGGCCCAGGTAAGTGGTTGGGGCGCTGATTGTTGTGAAGGGGCTGAGCCCTTTGGCAGCCTCCCCCTTTGAGTCCTTTGGGTTTGAGTTGCAGAAAAGCCATCAGCGACTTCCTGATACTCCAACCGTGGACCTGACCTGCTTTGATGCAGAGGTGTCGAGTTCTTGGGCTTTACCTGAGAAAGCCGGGCATTGTTTCAGTGGGAAATAGGCCGTGTCAACACACACATGCGCACACACACACACGATTCGAGCTAATGTACTGTAGATGCTGACTGTGGGGTTTTGCAGAGGCGAGGTGTGTCTGTTTTATGACCCGGTCATTTTCCATCATCTCCGTCTCTGCATCCACATCTGAGCGCCATGAACACACGCAAGCTGTCACGGGTAGAGAAGCTGTGGAAGGTGAGTCTTTCCAGGTGCACGTTCTTTACTTTTAACCTAAAACTTTCTTCTCTTTCTGCTTCTCATTCAAACAAAGTGTGTGCTGTTATTTATTTATAGCTCTAAATGAGTCGGATGATATAACCAGCACTTTAGATGACAGTCATTTTTGTTGGTGTTGACACTGGGGGAGTTTTCGGCTTAATTATAGTGGTTTCCATATGAATTCTTGTCAGATGATTGATGCGAGCTGTCTGTGGAGATGCACAGACGGACGCTTCACAGTTAACATCAATTGACAGTTTATATAAGTTCAGTCGGTGTATTGTTTTGTAATTATTGCAGAGGCGTCTATAAGCTGTGAGTTTATATGCAACTTTTTCAGAGAAAATGTTGGTTAAAAAGACAAAAATACAATATTTTCTATTTGTCTCATGGTGTGTTTTTTGTTTTTTATTCAACATTAGCAGGTTTTGTGCAAAAAATCCTACAGAATTATGTCAAAATTGCATATTTTTTACCATAATTTTTCTATTTAGAGGCATCTCAATAACATGCTTGATAAAATATTCCTTTCCTATGTTTGATTATTGGGTCTCTAAAGGCGTTAGACATGTTTGGTTCCGGTGGCGTCAAACTCTTGGGAGGATTATAAGAAAAAATGCAATTTAGCGTTAGCATATGATAATTGAATGATATATTTGCATTTTGTTTGGTTGAATGTCAAAAGCTGTGGTGCTTTACTGTTTTTCATTTAATATAAGATGTTTTTGTGCAAGAAATTCTATAGAATTAGGACAAAATTGCATATTTTGTTTTTACGTTTTCTATTTAGAAGTGCAACAATATTGTATATAATAGAATGTTTGATTAGTGGATTTCTAAAGTTGTTTGGCATCAAACTCTTTGAAGGATTATAAGAAAATATGTCATTTGAAGAGTATTTCAGCACTGTAGTGATAGCATGTGGGGAATGAACACGAATTTTGCATTTTTTGTTTTCTAGAAATAAAAAAAATCTGGTGATATTTTATAAACTGGAAGGTTTTATTTTTTTAGTCACTCCTAATTTTACAGAATGATTCTAGAGCATCAAAAAAATTGTTCCCATAGAGTTCTAATTCTTCATTTATTTTATTTTTTTTCAGATCTGAAAAACCCTCAAAACAAATTTCTTCTGGGCTTTTAAAGAAATCTGACAATTTTTCCGTTAGGATAGCAGCAATTAACAGTGCGCAAAAATAAATAAATAAAACATA
>NC_050528.1:9079883-9112157 GCF_002922805.2 Oryzias melastigma
AAACAGCCAGATTTGACCTCATGAATTCTACAGGGTTGTTTTTTTTATTTCCTCGTCTGCGTTTCAAACAAGAATTTTGACCTAGCTTGGGGCCAACAGGAACCCAAAGCTCCGGCAGCTGATCTAGCAATGGGATCTCTTGCTGGAAACATCCATTTTCTTTATCAGAATTGTAGGTTTGACAAAATGTTTCAGAACTGCATCTGAATCTGATTTTGTCAGAGCTGACAGTAAACAAACTGTCAAACTATTTACTTCTCAAAGATGAAAACTTTTGGAATAACTTTTGACTAGAATAATATTTAAAGTCTGAAGGTGTTTTTGGTTTTTTTAACATGTTCGTGCGGTATATTTCGGACGATTGAAGAGATATATAAAGAAAATTTGCATTTTTGAGTATTTATTTAATCAAGTAAACACACCCGAGTGTTGAAGGAACCTGTTCCTATCCTATATTTTATCATCTACATGTATTCTTTATCCATTTATTCATTTTTTTTAATTTCTTTAATATTGTGGTTTTTGCTGTGTTGTTTTTTGTTTCATTTCATACACTGGAGAACTACTAAATTGCCCTTGGGGACTAATAAAGTTCTTTTATCTAAAGCATTCGGATTTTGGACGAGATGAAAAAAATGCCACAAGTTTCCTGCTCCGCTCCATTCTGACGCATCCACTTGCAGAAAAAAATAGATCCATCTAGATCTACGTTTTCCCCGTCTGAGCTGGTGTGTGATTAAAAAATACACAAACCAATTGCTTGGATGTTGCTCGCCGTTTTTGGGTTGGGGATGTAAGCTAACAGGAGTGTAAACAAAGGAATGATGGGAAATATCGGAAGGCTTAATCTGCAGCAACGGTCACAACTCTGAGGGAAATTAGTGATGAACTACAACCGCTCTGCAGAAACTATGTCTTAGAAAACAACACAAGTTTTTTTATTTTGGCTAAAAACGGTATAATCATAATTGAAAAACATTAGGAACGCTTTGAAAATAGATTAAAAGAAGATCAGAGAGGGAAAAAATTGATGTTTAGATGCATCGATTATGTGAATTGTTTTATGAATTTAAAATAATCGCTAAATGTAAATGATTTAAAGTAAAAGTAACAAACGGAACAAAACGTTTTTCACTCTGACATCTTTGAAGAGCACACAAACATGGCCGACCTTCCAGATCGCGACATCCAACCGGCCCAGACTTCGTTGAGTTCAGGGAAAATTGTTCCCTTTTGATAGAATTTTTAAGTTTTCAATAAAAGTTAAATGAGTACACTGGTCTTTACTTAAAAAATGCACTTTGGTAGAGAAAAGTAATTCATACTGGTCTAGTGTGTTGTAGTAAAGAGAAATATTTCTAAAAAAGAAAATCCAGATGCATTAATAATTGTTTCATAATCAAATTGTTGAATACCTGAATTGAGAGTGCGTAGACAAAGAACACTCATAAGTGAATTTTTTAATGACCTACAGCCACTCTGCAGAAACTATGTTCAAGAAAATGACATTATTTTGATTTAAAACTGCTTAATTATTAATAAAATACTACTGGAAACACTTAAAATAGATCAAAAGATGATCAGAGTGAGTCATTTACTTGAAGCACTGATCAAATGTTTATTTATTCCGTTTTTGTACAGATTTTAGTTCAGTTTGCTTCAAAACCGCGAGCTGACTTTGTTGGACACTAACAGTGTTTTCTCAGCCACTAAATGAGTTGTGTTTTGGTGCAGGTTCATTAATTAGACAGCTGATCCGCTCGTGAACTTGCTTGTTCAGATCTCCGGCTTGACGCTGTCCAAATGAGCCCATCTTTTTCTCCATCTGCAGCCTTTGACTTCGGGTTTTGTGTCGACAAATCAGGGACACACTGAACGCAAGAGAAGTGCGTTTATGTTGAAATGAGAAAATCCCACGTGAGCCTGAAACACTAATGAAGGGAGACAGAGGGAGTAATTAAGCACAAACTGGATTGGACGTGTTTTGTTAGTCAGCTGGGTCCTTGGAGACGATGATGGAAACCTTTGGAGACCCACAATAAATGAGTAATAAACCCTAATTCATCTATGCTTCCAATTTGCTTTTAATCACTTCTCTCTGTATTTCTGTAATGCTTTTCTCCAGAAGAATAGAGCAACACTGATATTTTAATTACTCCATCATGAGATTTACCTTTCTGAAAAACTGGAGCACCTCTTGAACTTTTTGAACTTAAAACTCACTCACCCATACACACTTGTTAAAAAAAAACACCAAAATGTTCCTTTAATTTACTTATACCTCTCTAGAAAGCCTACAAAAACTTCCTTCTGCTCATGATTTTGTGTTATGAGGCCTGGATCAGCAGATAAAGCTCCACATATGCAGGCCGCCTCATCCTGTGTGTCTTTTTTAAATGTATGCTGGCCATAGACTGTATATAAAATAACTGGACGAAGCAAGCCCCCCTACTTCCGTGTTCCATATAGGAAGTACCACTGGGTTTTAGATCTGTGCTGCAAGTTTTAACATTTGCCTCAAGGCTCCTGTGAGCTTTTTTACTGCAGTGTTTCTGCACACACACACACAAAAACACTCATTGAGATGTTTTCTGTTCTTTTTTGTACACTGGGGTGAAATAATCGAAACAATAAAGTTGATGATAAATGTTATGGCTTATTTCATCAGGATCTAAAAATAAAACAGAGTCCATCAGAGCATTTGCCAAATCCTGGGAAAAATGTAAAGTGCTGCCTGTTTTTTTTATTCCCTTTATAGCATTTTGAATTATGAAGACGATACTAAAACATACAGTTTTTTTTCAGCTCATTTCAGTTGACTCAAAGTGTCAGTTTACAGTTAAGCTCATCTAAAAGTGTAACCTGATAAGCATGGCTGAGCAAAATTACTGGTAATCTAGTTTAATCCAAACTGTCCGATTCAATATAATCCGGTTGATTCCAAAACATTCAAATCAATAGATTCCACTTGATTCTAAACTATTAAGATCAATATAAACCAGGTGATTTCAAACTGTCCAGATCAATACAATCCATAAGATTCCAAGATGTCCAGTTCAATATAATCCAGTTGATTCCAAGCCATCCAGATTAATACAACACATAAGATTCCAAACTGTGAAGATCAATATAATCTAGTTTATTCCAAACTGTCCGGTTCAATATAATCCAGTTGATTCCAAACTATCCAGATCAATATAATCTAGTTGATGCCAAAACATTCAAATCAATAGATTCCAGTTGGTTCCAAACTGTCCGATTCAATATAATCCAGTTGATTCCAAACTGTCCGATTCAATATAATCCAGTTGATTCCAAACTATCCAGATCAATATAATCCAGTTGATTCCAAACATTCAAATCAATAGATTCCAGTTGGTTCCAAACTGTTCGATTCAATATAATCCAGTTGATTCCAAACTGTCCAGTTCAATATAATCCAGTTGATTCCAAACCATCCAGATTAATACTACACATACGATTCCAAACTGTGAAGATCAATATAATCTAGTTGATTCCAAACTGTCCAAATCAATGTAATCCAGTTCATTCCAAACTATCCAGTTCAATATAATCCAGTTGATTCCGAACCATCCAGATTAATACAACACATAAGATTCCAAACTGTGCAGATCAATATAATCCACTTCATTACGAATTGTCCAGTTCAATATTATCCAGTTGATTCCGAACCACACAGATCAATATAATCTAGTTGATTCAAACCTGTCCAGATCAATTTAGTCTAGTAGATTCCAAACTGTTTAGTTCAATAAAATCTAGTTGATTCCAAACTATCCAAATCAATGTAATCCAGTTCATTCCAAATTGTCCAAAATATTATAATCCAGATGATTCCAAACTATCCAGATCAATATAATCTTGTTGTTTCTAAACTGTCCAGTTCAATATATCCAGTTTATTCCAAACTGTCAATCTATTCCAGTGGATTCTAATCAA
This sequence comes from Oryzias melastigma, assembly GCF_002922805.2. Classification (NCBI taxonomy): domain Eukaryota; kingdom Metazoa; phylum Chordata; class Actinopteri; order Beloniformes; family Adrianichthyidae; genus Oryzias; species Oryzias melastigma. Next base: position 9,083,844 of record NC_050528.1, read on the forward strand.
TCTAGATCAATAGATTCCAGTTGATTACAAACTGCCCAGATCAATATAATCCAGATGATTTCAAATCATACAGATCAATACAACCCATAAGATTCCAAACTGTGCAGATCAAAAAAATCAAGTTGATTCCAAACCATTCAGATCAATGTAAAATAGTTAATTCCAAACTTTCAAAATCAATGTAATCTAGTTGATTCCAAGCTTTACAGTTCTATATAATCCAGTTGAATGCAAACTCTCAATGTATTCCTGTTGACCCTAAAAAATCTAGATAGATTCCTGTTTATTCTAAACTATCTAGATCAATAGATTTAATTTGATCAAACCGTCCAAATCAGTTTAATCCAGTTGATTCCAAACTGATCAGATCAATAGATTCTATTTGGTTCCAAATCTCCAGCTCGATGTAATCCAGTTGATTCCAAACTCTCCAGAATCTAGTTTATTTCAGACTGTCCGGATCAGTTTATTCTAGTTCATTCCAAGATGTCCGTATCATTATAATCCAGTTTAATCCAAATTATCTCAAAAGAACCAGATTGTCTCAGCTGAGTTCAAATTACAGCCTTTATTACTGACAGAGTTTCTGATATGTCGATATGATGCTTTTACTTTGAAAGACGTCACCTGTGAACCAATCAGAATTTAGGAGGCATTTCTTCATTTTCACATTTTTTTTTCCTTCCTTTTTGGTGCTTTCTCTGAACCCTGTAAACATCTGACAGGTGAGAGTCAGCAGGGGTGCAAGCAGGCGTGGAAAATTATAGCTTTGCATGCTTTTAAACCCGACACAGTTAGAATAAATGTTATCCAGTTGACAGCACATCATATATGCGGTGGGGGCAGGCCCTCTTCTTACTTTCTTTTTATTCTCTCCGAGCCACCGTGCAGCAATCCCGACTCTTTGGCTTTTTATGCAGCTTTTGTTGTAAGCACTTAGAGGTATTAGGATTCTTTCTTCTATAACTAAATTATCATCTGCAGACTGTGCAATAACATCTTGGATATATGGAGGGCCGTAATGTCTTTCAGGCTCATCTGGGAGCCCACATCTATAGCATGAACATAATGGGGGGATTGAAACTTTGACTGAATACAGCTGAGCAGCACAGTTTCAGACTACATTATCGCTAACTGACAGCAGAGCCGTTTCCTCGCCGCAAATTTTTCTGTTCACGTACAGTTTTCCTATAAAGAGCCTCATTTTTGTCAGTCATTTCTGTCACACGGGGACGTATATTGATTCTTTTACAGAGAACTCTGCCTGCTGCTCTTCAGATGAGGACATATTTCTCCTCTTGAAGACTTTTCAGGTTAAAGGTGATGTACTGGTACTGTGAGGGAGGGGGTTGGGAGAGCTAGAAATGTTTGTTTTGATGCATAAAAATTACCCTATGAGGCGACCGGGGGCAAAACACACTGTAGCACACGGAGAAATGCAGTCTGGAAACCTGCTGTAATACAAATATGGGGATGGAGAGGTGAGTCATATGCAGTACAAGGGTGTTTAAGGTAAACACGCTCAATGCCTCACAGGAATTTACTGCTGTTGTCTGAGAAAACACATTCAGCTCACAGTTACATTTAGGAACAATGTCAGCTGGAATTGAAGGGTCACAGATAGAATAGGTCACAGGTTTAGAAATGACAGAAAAAATACGAGACTGGGAAATACAAACTCAGATATAGCGCTGCCACAAACGATTGTTTTAATAGTCGACTAATCACCGATTATTTTTTCCGATTAGTCGACTAACCTGGTCAAGCGCAAACTGGATGTAAAACACACATCTTAACCATCATTAGCTTTAAACTAACTAAAAACTAGATATTTAGCACTACCTGTGATAATGCTAGAATGAATGCTGTAAACTGAATTTGGCTGCTGAAGATGCTAGTGACGATAGTTGAAGTTGCTGAAATTGAAAGCTGAAATCACTGAAGCTAATAGCTGAAAATGCTGAAGCTGATAGCCAGCTAAAATTTTAGTCAAATGCAAAATTAGCCTAAAATACTGAAAAAAGCCTAAGTTAGCAAAAACAGCTAGCATGTCCCTGAAATATTAGCTAAACTTCAAATTAGCCTAAAAAACAGAAAAATTCCTAAATTAGCCAAAATAACTAGCATGTAGCTGAAATATTAGCTAAACTCCAAAGTAGCCAAAAATAAAAATAAAAATTTTCTAAATTAGCCAAAATAGTCAGCATATAGCTGAAATATTAGCTAAACTCCAAATTATTCAAATACGCCTTAATTAATGCCAAAATAGTCCAAAAAGCTAGCATAATGCCATGATAACTTTCAACTTTACTACACTCTGACTCCATATAATATAAAGTAACGATTAATCGACTATTAAATTATCCATCTCTACCCTGGTATTAAAGATTGGCTAAACTAGCTGAGCGGCTAAGCTAGCTAAGCTAGCGGTTGACCACCTCTAGCTGAGAGGAGAAATTGTGTGTGTGTGTGTTAGCCTGGGGGGCATTTCTCTAGATTCTCTTGATTCTCCAGAGCCTTGATTGATCAGATTTTTTTTTTTTCATTCATTCGATTCTTCAATTCAATTAAATTTTGACTTTACACTCCGCGGCACACCAAGACGCAGCTTGCCCTGCCAGCAGAGGGATACAGAACTCGAAGTCCCTTCTTTAAAAAAACTGTTTTGGACACCCTTTTTCCATCAAATGCCCCTTCAAAAGGAGTAGTAGGGGAAGAATTCAGCCTATAATACACTTAAAAGCTCTACAAGTTGATTTTGCTAAGTATGAGTCCTTTAACCCTTGTGCTGTCCTAGATATGTTAACATTGGGAGTGGGGTCATCTGGACCCCATAAGACAGCGTACTGAACTTTTTTTTTTCCAGAATTTTTTATTTTCACTGGTGTCTGTGGCAGATATGAAATCCTGTCTACCTTCATCCCCATTTATTATAGGATGAAAAACACGTCAATGTAAGGTTTGGGTCATTTGGACCCCCTCTCCAGTCATCTTTTGATCTCTTTTAAAAGTGTTTCCAATGATCTTTAAAATAGTGGTGTCATGCAATTATTTTTTGTGCAATTAATTAATCGTAATCTGCTATTAATTAATCATATCAATTTATTTGTTAATATTTTTAACCTAACATTTGCTACAAAAAGCCCAATTTTAGGGTATTTTCATATAAAATTCATGACATAAAAAATTAATTACAACTAAATAACTACCTTTTAGAAGTAAGTCTTTACTATTTCACCTACAAAGGACCTTTTTTATTTTTATTTTGAGCAATTAAGAAAAAAAAAAAACACAAGAACAAAACATCCAGTCTCGAGTGCTCAAATTTAACACATTAAAACAGTAGGAAACCCTTTGATTAGGAATCCAAAAATATTGACCACACACTTTTTTAAAGGTAAAATTGAGATGAATGTGATTAAAAATGAAAATAATTCATCTGTATTTAATTATTCGTGATTTATGCAAAAAATTAACACCCATACATTTAATTATAACTATTCCCTTTTTAGGACCAAACAAAAAAAAATGTATTATTTGTTTGGACAGTTTCTGTAGAGTAGCAATAGTTCACAAGAAATTTGTCTCTGAGTTGTGGGCGGGGCCACTAGCACAGAGGCAACCCCGCCCCCCCTTTATCATCCTCCTTAACTAAGATTTTTACATGCTCTCCTGCTAGCTTACAGCCCCTCACACACCCAATCTAACATTAATAGTGCAACAAAAATGGCGAGCAATAACCCAGCTATCTAGCGGTTACACTTTTGAGCCAGATGCCAGATGGGACAACTAAAACCAAGATATACATGGATCTATTTGTCTGCAAGTGGATGCATCAGAATGGATCTTGTGGCTTGCCGTAGTAGCGTTTACCTCACAATAAAGTAATTTTCCAGACAGCCTTTTTTGCCTGCTCTTCATTCACAACAATTTGAATAAAGAAAAACTCAGAAATGCAATTTTAAGCTTTATTTTCTTCCATCATAAGAAAAATACCACAAGAACATGTTAAAAACACGACATTCACCGGAGACAAAATCAGTAGTTTGTTAATCTGTTTGTGCTACAACACAAGATAAACCTGACAGGACATCTTTTAAATGGCAAATTAAATCTCCTAACAACAGCAGTGGCTGTCTTGTAAAAAATGTTCCCTGACAGCAAAAACAATGTAACCACAGCAGGAACCCGCAAGAACAATTCAGGCCGTGAATTATAGCACAAAACATCCCCCCGACTGAGCGGCTGTTTCAGCGGCCGCCCCTGGGCCGCTTTAGTAAGAAAAGCATCCTCTGCTGCATCCCGATGAGCGCTTTCTCTGTAAACCTAAAACTAATGAGCCCAGCAGCTGTTTGGTACAACTCAATGTCGTGAACTTCCGAAGAAAAAACAGGCACGTTTCATTAACGAGAAAGGCAACGTGAGGACTGAGAGGTCACCTGTAATTACTGCAGCAAATAACTAACAAGTGCTGAGCGGCAGCGGGAGTCAGGAGGGGAGCTGCTGGACAGCCAAAGTGCCGGGAGCCAAGGAACATTCAGGACATTTACTCGTTTAAGGCTTTAATTATTCCTAAATTGATGTCAAAAATATGCATTAGGGGTGTGCACAGTAGCGTAGCGGTTAGCACTTTTGCCTCACAGTGAGAAGGCTCGGGTTTGACTTCCGAATAGGATCTTTCTGTGTGGGGTTAGCATGTTTTATCTCCAAGATCCAAGCAAAAACATGCTTCATACATTAACTGTTATCTCTAAATTGACCCTAGGTGTGAATGTATGAGTGCACTAGACTGACGACCTGTTCAGGGTGTCCCTGCCTTTGCCCAACCAGCACATTCTCACGCCCATCTATCCCATATATGGATGTATGGTTTGTGACCCTCTGCTTCCCTTTTTAGTGTTTTGGGTGTCCTCAACTTGGCACTTTTTAACATGCTGGCTGCTCCCATTAAATCAGGAGTCTCCAACCCCCGGATCGCCAACCGGTACCAGTCCAAGGGCCGCAGATGTGAAGTAATTTTTGTGAAGCGACATTGAAAGCTAAAGTCACAGTTGAAGATTTAAAAAAAAAAAAAAAAAAATGCAAAGATAGGGCTTAAGTGAGATGAGGCACAACGCATCTAAAAACAGTTGTGCTGCAATCGCAAAAAAAATCTTTGAAAGCCAAAATAAAAGTTTGCAATTGCAAAAATATTTTTTGAAATTAAAAAAAAGTTTGCAAACACAAAGATATTTTTAAAAGCTATTTGAAAGCAAATCTTTATTTGCAAATTATGAATTTTTATTTTTACCACTTTACATTTTATTTGCAGTTTAGAAAATTTTGATCTAAAAACAGACTTTTGTTTGCAATGTGGTGGCATAAAATCACTTAATTCACAGACAGGAAAAAATCTGGTCTAACCCAAAAGGAACATTTTCTCTGCTAAAGTTTCTGAACAGATTGAATCTTCATTCTCTGTTTTAAGTTAGACTTTATAAATACGATTTTACCTTCAACAACAAGACTGGATGCTAACAACCAGACGCTAACTTCAGCCGTGTACAGCGTTTCTGATGTGATGAATAAAGTAAAACAAAATGACACAACCGTCGTAACACTGGTATTTTATAAATATAATAATAAACATGAATCCATCATGTCTGTAGCTTTATTATTCTGAGTGTATATAAATGAATCGAGAGTCAGTCGCTGCTTATTTATTATGCAGAGCGGCTTAATACATAGAAATAACCAGGGCTGGGTTGATAAAATCGATCTGAGCTTAATAGACCAATAATTCATCCATAAAAGTAGAATTTCATCGAACACTAAAGTCAACTAGCTTAATGCTAACAAATAATAGGATTTCCCATAGGGCGGTTAATGCTAACGCTTGGTCAACCTAAACACACATTAACATCTTTATAAACTCACAGGTATGGATTTTCCAAACTCTTTTAAGGAAATATTGTTAAAGTAACCATTTGTGATCTAAAACTGTTTTTCCTCATTCCTTCTTCTTCTTCTGAAATAAGGTGTAATGCTATAGCGAGATTGCCACCTAGTGGCCAAACTGAAACGCCCTCCAGAGGAGGAAGAACAATTGTTGGAGCCTCTCAGTTTGAGAATCCATGATAAACTATATGGTATTAATAGGTAATAAGTAGTAGGTAGATAGGTAATGGGGGGTTTCCAACGTGTGGCAACCATTTTCTTTGCTGCTGTGACTCCTGGTAGTAAAATTTTACACTTGCCCACAGTACGCCTAACAATGAACATTTATTAAATATTTGTTGTTTCTGCTGCTAATTATTGAGGGGCACAGATTCTGGCAGGCTGGATCAGCAGAAACCGTGCCCCTTGTCGTTTTACTTAGAATATGTGGTAAAAAAAGAAAAAAAAGAAAACAAACATGACAATAAACTCACAAAAGCACCACGATAAAGTGTCATAATCTTCCACCTTTTTCTTAGACTTCATGGGACAAAATATGTATGTGTTACAAAACAAATCAACGATGTTTGAGACCGGGGGCACACATTCTGGCGGGGGGTGCATACCTTGGCACAACACCTGCAGCCCTGTGATCTAAAAAGAAATATAGTTTTAAAAATGGTTGCATCTGCATTCATTTCTTTAATTTGCTGTGAATTTCCTGTGTTTATTCAGTCTGATTGTGTGAGCCTCATTTATACAGAATGAGAGTTCAACCCTCAATAGAAATAGAATGATATGAAATTAAAATTAAATGCTAAACGTGGTCGACTCGCGTAAACACAAGCTTTTACTTTCATCAAATGTTGGCTGCACCGCAGCCCTTCAGCACTGATGGCATTGTTATTTACATGTAATACAGATTGAATTTGCGATTGTGCATGCAGGCATGTCTGTGCAAACATCTCCAGACGGCCCAGCGGTAAAAGAGCAATAATGAATCAGATCAAAGTCATGAGAGCTCGTTAATTGCCTCTCTGTAAAGTCCAAACAATTAGAGGGCTCTTGTCTCTGCAGCCTGAAAAACTTCCCTGCATCTCATCCCTCTGGAGGCCAGTTTCCTCAGAGCCAAATTGATGACCTGAAAGTACAGTAACGATCCGTGCTGAACTTTGGCTTCCCACATGCATCAACCTGCAGAACGAGGCGAACGGTTGACTGTATGAAGCGGCTGCTCTGCCAGTCAGGCAGCTGAAGGTGTCGCAGCAGGCCGGAGGGCGAGCGGGACATGACTGATGGCTGAGCTGGCCGAGCTGACAGCAGGCAGGACCACTGAGTGGGAACAGCCTGTTCCTAAATCAGCAGCTCGCTTTGATTGATGGGGTTTTATGGGTAATGCGAGTTAAGGAACTGTTGAAATGTCTGACTTATAGATTTTTTTTGTCTTTGCCTGTTTTGAGGTCAGCTGCCGTTGCCTGGCGTCAGAGTTTCACTGTCATCACAAGTTTCTCAAAGGAAAACACAAAAACATTCCTGAAACGGATGAAATTTGCTGATTGTTTTCAGTTCTTCTGGCATTAATGGTTTCAGCAAACTCTGCAGAAGGTAATCACACCCCCCTGTTTAAGCATTTCCCATAGACCCTGGTGGAGTTTTCATATCGATTTTGCATTATTGGAGAGTTAAACTGCTGATGCAGTACCAGTCCAGGAGCCACAGTGGAGCCTGATCCTTCAGACTCCATATTGTCCAAACTTCTGCTGTTTTAGTCTAAAATGATTTCTGAGAAGATCGTCTTGACCCAGATTTTCTTTTATACTTTTTTCCATTGACTGTCTTATTTTTTATGCTTTGAAACCCTAATGATGCTTTAAAGACCCACTCCAATGAAAATGGTGTTTTTAACATGATCTTGTGGCCATTTTTCTGATGAAGAAGGACATATATAAAGCTTAAAAGTGCATTTTTGAGTGTTTTTTTATTCAAACGCAACTTCATTTGAAGTAGCCTGTAGCAGTTTGTGCTGTGGGCCATAAGCTCCCTGCTCCGCTCCATTCCGATGCATAAAAAACTATATTTTGCAGTAGATCAAAATCCACTTGTAGACAAATAGATCCATTCACATCTTGTTTTTTCTCATATTGCTCACTATTTTTGTTGCATCATTAATGTTAGTTTGGTGGTTTGAGGGCTGTAAGATAGTGGGTGTAGCGACTAACCGAAGGAATGCTGGGAAATCAGAGCAGGCTTACTCCATGAACTACTACTGCCTCTCTGTGAAACTGTCCAACAAAAATGACTGAAGTTTTTGATTTTAGCTAAAAAAAAAAACAGTATAATCATTATTAAAATATCACTGGGAATGCCTTTAAAATAGATTAAAAGAAGACTGGAGCGGGACTTTATAATTATTTAGTACCTGTTAAAATTCTGATTTGTAAAATAAGTAAAAAATTATGTCTTTAAAAGCCAGAAAAATATTGAAAGTGGAAGACTGCTTTTCTTTGGTTTTTATAGAAAATGTCCTTGTCTGCAAATAATTAAAGTCTAAAAAAATCAGTTGATGTGGTTCAAAAAGCTCTACATATCCCTTCAAGATGCCTGCTTCAGGTCAGGGTCTTTCTGTTCCTCCTGTTCCCCATTTTCTGTCACTTCTAAAATCCTCTTGAGCCGATTCTTAATGGATTTTGCAAAGTTTTGGACCTTAAAGCCGCCATCAGTGTCTGATAGTGGGCATTAAGGATGGGGGATGCTGGGAATTTGGGTATCGATTCAATACCAATTAATTACAGGGCTAGTATCACCGATATTGATTCAGATACTTTTTTCTTTAAATGTTGCATTATAGAATAATTTTGAAAGTACAGATTTTTTTGCTAATTAAGTATATAATAAAATTTGACTGAGATTTTTGGAAAATAAAAATGCTTATTAGCTAAGTACAGCAATCTGTACTGAACATACTGTCAAATATAGAACATGTATATTAATAATGGTATAATACTATAATAATAATAATAAAACGGTAACTAGAGCAAAATTTTAATTAAGTGAAAATGTAAAAACAAATGTAAGTAACAGCACTGCAAACATGCACATATATATTAAAATAAAAGCAGCAATAAAACATCAGTCACTTATGAAAACAGTAAACAAAAGCAACACTAATGAATAAAAATATAAACAACACAACAAAAAAATCCTGCATTATGTGTGAATGTGGCAGAAGGGGGAAACACAGACCGCAAATGTTGCCAGATTGGGCAGTTTCCTTCACAAATTGGATGGCTTTTTACTCAAATTGGGCTGGTTTTTTTGCCAAATCTGGCAACACAACAAACAGATGCTACGCTTGTATGAACTTAAGTAAATGCAGGTTCTTTACTGTACGTATTAAAGAAAAACCACAACAAAAGTATCGATCTCATCTCAATAGTATCGATACTTAGATCGATATGATTGGATGAATAGGACTGTGACTGTAAAGCACTATAAATTTAAACACCTTTTACCATTTTACTATCTACAAAATGAAATAATCTAAATTAATTTGATTTTTACTTAGAAAATAAAATATGAATTTAACAGATCCAAAATGAAATTCCCTTTATTTTATGTTTTATCAGTAAAAAAAAAAAAAAAGTTTACCGTACTTTCCAGGTTATAAGTCTCAAGAGCAAAAAATGTCTAATCGTGAAGAAGAAAATCATATGTAAGTCAGTTGGGAGAAAAGTCTGACGTCTCAGAACTAATCCGCCAAGCCCAGCGTAGCTAAAATAAATAAATAAAAACATCAACACTAATCTTTCGATCTGTATAAGAGAAATATCAAAGTTTAAGAGGAAAACAATCTGATTTTCTGCCATGTTTGTTTTGGACGACACTTCTTCTGCTGCTGTCAGTAGCAAATACTTTGGATGCAGCGCCCTCTTGTGGTTCTTAGAGGAAACAACTGCTAAAGGAAAACCAATGTTTACTGGGAAAATAAATATATGAACTTATTTATGTTTAAAAAAAAAACACAAATAAGTCGCACCTGTGTCTAAGTCGCACCCGTGGGTAAACTATGAAAAAAACTGCGACTTATAGCCCGGAAAATACGGTAGTTCAATTTGCTGTTCAGTTTATTTTAGTTAAATAAAAGGAAGTTTAAATGAGCAATTTAATAAAAGCTCTAAAATAGTCTCTTTATTTAATTACCTTAAATCATAAATTTATTTTTTTGCTGTTTAATGTGAGTCTTAAACATTTCTGCTCTCCTGAGTTTCTAAAAAAAAAAAAGAAACCCTCAGGCAGAAAATGCAAACACCCTCTCTGTCGACTGATTAATTTATTCATTCAAATCACAGTCTCTAAAAGGAGAAGGCTGTTTAATTTTATTGCGGCAGACTGCTCAGGTATCAGTAGCAACCTTTGTCCTCCTTGTTCATCACTGCAGCAGCAGCAGCTTTGTGCCATCTGCGCCGAAGATAAAAAGCATTTATGTAAACACGGAGGAGAATGGTTGACCACTGGTGGCTTTCAAGTGACCACTTTAATCTTTCTGTGCGGCGGTGTACAGAAAGGTCATTGATAATAATCAGTAATCCTTCAAAACATATTGTCTTTTTTAGTTGATGGAGATGATGGTAGAAGCTTCCACCACCCAGATATTCCAACATAACTAAAAAAAAAAGCTTAAACAATCATCAATAAAGAGTAAAGTGGTCTAATACAAAATATATATTAATCATATATATTAATCCTTATTTTGATCTAAAAATGTCAAACAACAAGTGGTCACTGGGGGGAGCTAGCATGCAGTTAAAGACTCATTGAAAGTTACATAAGGAGCTGGTCAAGAACACATTATTTTCTTACCAAAAACAAGTTTTATTCTAGAATAAATACATTTTTCTGCTCCAGCAAAACTTACATTTAATGTATAAAATTTTCCACAGTTTTGTCAGGAAACTGACATGAAGGAGGAGGATCTGCTGATGTTTACATTTTTAATTTTTCATCTTTTGCTTGCAAGCTCTGCTAAACTTTCATGAATGCGTCATATTGAAATCTTTTGAACTCACACCGTGTTTGTAGGGTAATAAATTGGCAATAGGCAAATGCCCCCATCTGATTTACCCCCTGCTGTGTGCACGAGCGCCCCCTGCAGAGTAGTTAGTCTGTTCTAAACTTCAATCTGTTCTTACCTCGTTACTGCCAAATGTAATGTTTTTATCTTACATTTTACTTAATCACTGGATGCAAATACTGTCTATTTATATTTTGCACATATTGCTGATGTTGTAAAAAGCCCTGAGAGGATTTATGTTGCACATAACAAACATGTTTTTTTTTATCATATTTTTTTTGTTTTGGATTTATATGGTGCTTACAAAAAAAGTGATAATTAACGCATTTTTTATCATGTATTTCTAATCACAGCTCCTAAAGAAATGAGATAAATTTCAACATCACATATTTTTCTTTGCTTTTAGGCCAACATGTTTACTAGAAAATACTGAGTGGAGATTCTTCTTCAAACCAGATAGAACATAAGGGTTAAGTTACTACAAAAAACTGATCATTATCCATTGAATTATTTAATTTAAAGAAATCATTTATTTTTAAATTGACAAATGTCTGCACATTGTTTTATCTCTGTAAGTAGTTTTACTCCAGTTACTATAATGCAGTTTTTTTATGTTCTTTTAAGTTTACTTGTTATTTTAAATCAGAGTTTACCTTAACCTGTATTCTCCTTTTCTTAAAAAAAAAACATTTATAAGTGATTTGGAAGCACATGTATCTTATTTTGTAGAGTAATTGAAAGCGATGAAGTCAGATATATTTCATATTTTAGATTAGATAGAGCGTATGGGTGTGTTCTCACAATTTGAAGGGGCATTTAAAGTCCATCATTTCTGAAAATGTTCAAATAAACAAAAAATGAATTAAAGGAGGGTTCATCAGCTGTCTGCAGCTGCAGGACTTAAATCTGAGCAACAACAAGAGAGATTTTTGTGTCTCTTCATGATTTTATATGTCGTGCAGCTGAGAATGTACATCTCTCCTGCTGTACAGTGTTTCCAGCTTCTCTGTACTTTGCTTTTACTCTTGCATCTATCCGCATTGGAATCTTGAAATGATGGATCAGCACGCCGCCCTTCATCCTCGGTGTGTGTTTGTGCTCAGAGACTGTGAAAGAAGGTGGGAGCGTATCTAAGACGCGGCAACACCGTGAGCATCAGGAGAAATCAGAGGACAGCGAAGTGATAATGATGTGGAGGAAAGTTTATCCGTCAATCAGCGTCTTTGAAAAAGATCTTAAAAGTCGTTTTTTAAAAAGCAATTTTTAATATCTTATAAATGATATAGTTCTATTTATACACTCAGTCCAGTTGGGAATGTTTCATATTGCTCTCTGCAGAGGCATCTATCCAGCTTTGCATATGCATTAAAGAGATTTTTTTTCTTGTTTCATATCAAACACGTCCTCCTCTGTGCCAATGACTCACATCGTGGACTTTCTTATCTGGGATTGTAAAAGTTCCTTTTCCTCAAACAGAGAAGTGGTTCAAAAGGCTAGGAGTGCTGCAGAGGCATGTGCGTGACTTCTGAGGAAACATTCTCTGCTGCACAAACGCACATGTGTGTAGGTGAGTGAAAGTGTGTGCAGCACAAATAAGCAGACAAGCTGTGCTAACAAGAATGTGGATTGGCTTGCACAAAGATGTGACACTTATTTTTTTATTTTTTTTCCAGGCAAACTATGCTTTAAAACTGCAAACTATTTCTGCTCCATGTGGGAGGAAGGTTCTCAGCAGTCAGGCCAGCTGTGTTTTAGTGGCTGACAATACAGATGCGTTGGGGGGGTGAAGTGAAAACAATGCAAATCCTTATTTGCACAGAATCCAGTCACAGAACAACTTAAAGTATTAAGTTCTTTTTTTTTTATTGATTCCTGATTCCATTTCCTGTATAATGGACTTGCCAGTAATGAGTGGCAGCAAGATCTAATACGAACTGCCAGGCCTATTACTTGCCTCTTGGAGCCCAGCAGTTGTTAGAGGATTCGGAAAAGATCTCTATTTGGAGAAAACAAAGGAGCAATCCACGTATGGAAATGTCAAAGTCTTGCCTTAAGGCCGCAGACAAGTTAGAGGTTTTTTGGTTTGTTTTTTGCCTCCACGTTTCACTTTAAAAGCTAAAACTTGCCTGAAAACTGAAAAGCATTCCCAAACAGACTTGGCTGCCTCAGCTGCTGCATTGTGAGGAGCTCAAACTTTAGGATTTGGTAGAATACAATATACAAAACAGAAAAACAAATAATTAGCCAGAAATATGCAAAAGTTGTTTATCAAAACAGAGAAAAAATATATAATTTTAGGATAAAGGGGAAACAAAATTATGTTGTACTTGGGTGGAATAGGATTAAAATGGAACCAAATGAAGTTTTTATACATGACCAATGAGAGTCTTAAGTCTTTATTTGTTTGTTTCTATCCAATCATGGCGGAAACCGAAGTCTTCCCCAAAGGTGTCTCCCTACTCTTATATTTAGAGCTCAAAATGGAGAGTAATGGAAAAATCTATGTCAAAATACCTTCACGTCTCACTATAGTGCGCTCGTCATTTTGTAGTGCTGTCCGAATCTACAATTCCAAGGTTATGTCTAAATTCCCACCCTTATCCATAACTACGAAAGAACTATATAGTGGCCTGGATTTTAAAAACAATTCGGACACCATGCTCACTACTTTTCTTTCATTTATCTAAACGCCAGATATGATGTTACTGATGTCAAAATGTGATAATTGAATCACTTCAACGTCTATTTGTGACTCCACTGTGTTCTGATGCTGAAAATGTTGATGGTTAATCAAAAAATTACATTTAAACATGTTTTTTTTCGCATTAAAAATTTCAATTGCAATGCATTGTGGTCTATATTCGCTAATAGTGTGCATCAATGGGCGCCATATTGGAATGGTATAAATGCCTGTGTTACAATCGTACAAACAGATCTGGAAAACAAGAATGTGACTTTCCTCTAGTAAATTATTACTGTCAGTTGATAAAAGAGAACTTCGAAAAAACATTTTAACAAGATCTGTTTCATATGAAAGACCGCCTGCCTGCTGTCGCATTGGTGTCCGAATCCTTCTGATCGAGGCTGGGTGGGATCCACACCGACTGAGGAGTCTGTGTAAATGTTAGTCTGAGTGTATGAATAAAATCACAACCATGCATTGCATTTCCAATATAACAATCTATTTATCTATAAAGAAGTTTTAAATATCCTTCATTTGTTGCCCCCGGTCCAAAAATATTTATATCATGAGCTGGAAATTATTGTTCTGATGATCAAAGTTTTTTTCCTTTTTAAAATCCCTCCAAATTTAAGCATTTTATGGTCATTTTAGTGGTTTTGCTGCCATGTCTAAGTGTTTTCATACCATTCCAATATGGCGTCGTTCTTTACTATCTTGGACAATAGTAAAAAGAGTGACATCTCTAGCTATATTAACCCATTGTTAATATATATGCTAGGTTAGCATGGAGGTGCTAGCGCTCAGAAATACATTTCAACATCGGTTTTAACTTTAAAAAAGGTTATGTTAAAACAAAAAAGTAATTACTTACACTTAAATGTAAACTTCTGTGCTTCAGAGCACACCTACGTGAACAAAAGCGCTTTCAGGGGCCGCGTGGAATTTCCGCACTTATGCGCTTGTTCAAGAACTCGCTATTGCTGCATTCAGGTGCACTTGGAATTTCTAGCATTTGCTCACACTGACCTCAGCCAACACAAACACTCTCATTTGGTGCTCCATTCATTGTGACTCACAACTACAACACACTGATCTGTAAGACTACACACAATTATGCAAAAATGTTGCATATATTTCTAAATAAACATGTTTTGCATTACATTTAAAAAAACAACAACTTTGAAATAATTATTTTATTGTTCTTCACTATTTTTAATTATTACTCGTCTGTGATTTAAAAAAACACTTGTGATTTGAACAAAGTCAACGTCATAAATATTAAAAAATGATCATGTGACTAGAAATAAACTTTAGGACGGTTAGTTTAGTAAAATAACATTAGTGTTGTGTTATAAAACCTGACATAAGACGACACTTTCAGTTATTATTAGTATTTTGTTTTTGCAATAGGATAACTGAAACTTTCTAAATAAAGCGAATAATGGTTTTGATAAACATACAACTTATTTATTAGACAAATGTTTGGCTATAGTAGAAATCTAATACGGCTGGTAGACTCTGTCATAACTAAAAATGTACCAATCATTGGATTGAAGACAGCAACCATGATTTTTCTCCTCTGAAGTAGAGATCATATGGCCATTTAAATTTTCAAATCATGGATGTTTTTTTTAACCATCATATTTAATTATATAGTTTTATTATGTTTTTTAGTCTGTATAATTGTATGCACTGATAACTGTTATTATGCTGCACAGCATTGTGTTAAATGTCTTTTGCATGTTGTTTTCAATTGTAATTGTAGTAGAAGGAATAGATAGTGAGTGCGCAGGGTGTGGTAGAAGTTCTGTCCATAAAGTAGATTATAATTTATAAGGCTTCTTCTCACTCACTTTTGGATTTTTTCCCCAAAAGAAAATATGATTATATCTGTGGCGTAAAATAGTTTGTATTTCAATATTCCTAACCCTCCAGTGAATGAGAGATGGGACTCAAAATGATGAAAAATGATCAAATCCCGACAAAATTACCCTTAAAATAACAATAAAAAACCAAACACCTACAGGACACAATTGAACCTCCCACGTGTCAGCGCTGCTGCGCGTCAGCCGCTGAACTCGGAGCCGCGCGCACCCACATCCGCGTCATTATTTTAGCAAATCACTGGAGCTCCTTGAACGCTCGGTGCGCTCCTCTCCGCTTTTCCCATCTCTCCCGCC
This sequence comes from Oryzias melastigma, assembly GCF_002922805.2. Lineage (NCBI taxonomy): Eukaryota > Metazoa > Chordata > Actinopteri > Beloniformes > Adrianichthyidae > Oryzias > Oryzias melastigma. Next base: position 9,099,694 of record NC_050528.1, read on the forward strand.
TTCCCCCGCTTCATTATCCCGCACCTACAGGCAGCGCGCGCCTTCCTCTGTTCCCGCTTCTCCTCACTTACTGTCATGACTTCTACAAAAGACGCGAACGGGCCGGGGAAAGTGGCTCAGCAGTACGATCAGGTAGGTTTTGAACCTGCGCGTCCTCTAATTGTGGAGTTTAGCGCACATCCTGACGCACGGGGAGCGCACAGAGTTCAACAGGAGAAAGTGACAGAAACGGCAGCCTGGCTGTATGGGATGCATTTTTTTTATTATTATTTAAGCAGCTGCAGCTTGAACTTGAATGTTTAATCAGGTCCTATTGTCACCCACAGGTGCAGCTTCTGCACCTAAACAATAACAGGCTGTCAGTGCGCCGTTGATCAATGCATGTAAAACAAATTTCTAAAAGAGCTCACGGAGGTGCAGAGTTGTGTGTCCGGGGCCATGCATATCTCGACGAGCACTTTTGAGCGTAACCCTATATGCAATAGAGACACCGAATGGAATAAAGTGGCGTGGAGTGGCTCCTAATAGCTCTCTGCTGCTGGATCAGTTCCCTGTGTGAGGGGATCAGGGAAGGCTGATGTGATAAAGCGACCACCTCTGCAGCTTCCACAAATGGGCTTCTGGCTTTGGTGCTATAATTTATGTTGAAAGGTGCTTCACTAAAACAAACTACTGTTTGCACAAATGAAGTGAGAACATCAGGAAAGTAAATGTTGTTGTTTAATGGCTGTTGGTTGAAAAAGAAAAGAAAAGCTTTGTGAAGGAGGCAAAATGAAGGACGGCTTTTTTGTAATTGAAAAACTTTTCGGAAAGCTCATCCAAGCCAGGATTTAGAATGAGGGTGGTTGCTGTGAGTAGGGGGGGAATTTAGGGATTTGAGTATGCACATGTCATGATACGATATATCCCCAGACAGTACCAAACAATATTTCAATATTTTTCAGATGAAATTTGTGTTTTTTGAGTTTTTAACGTGTATGTGTGGCATTTATGTGTAGCTCCAAAAGCCACGCCCTTCAGAGGAGATTTTGGAAACATGAAAAATGACTTTTTAAGACATCTAGATTGTTGGATTTTGGTTAAAAACTTCATAATCATAGTTAAAACACCACTTGGAACTTTTCGTTAAAATATAAAAATATTCATAGGTGGACTTCTAGAATTATCCGAATATTATTACATTTTTTAACACAAGTATAATCGTAAAATACATATTATTTAATGATCAAAACATTAAGCACTGCAACTGCATTTCATAATCAATTGCTTTTACTCAAGCAAATTTTCTTTTGGTTATTTAGGAAATGGGGAAAACAAAAGTAAGACTGAACTAGATGTTTTCTTATAAATAACTGATCAAATATCACCTTGGCAGTATTTTAAATTAATACAAGTATTGCCAAAAAAGTACCCGGTATTTCACTGAATCAAATTTTTTTTACTCCTACTCTGAACCCCCCAAAATGCATAAAAAACCACAATATCATCAACGTATCCCTTTATCTATCCATATATGCTTATTGGGATAAGCATAAGCAGGACACTGATTTGTTCCCTGTTTTGGTTGAATTTCTTTTTTTCTCTTGACATCTATTTGTCCATCTGTTTGTCTGTTATTACATTTTTTGTTTGTTTGTCATGTTTGGTGGGGGCCGTCACGTCATTTAGGGGGGTATCGCCCCCTTATGTGCATGAATATATCCTGCTTTGACCTCATCAGCATATCTGTGTTCCCTGATGCTCTTCCATCCACATGGAGTTTTTTTTCTGTTTCTTTGCATCTTTGAATTTTTTTCTTTTTTTTTACCCGCAGAGTTTACTTTTTCGTCTTATTTATACATTTATGAAAGCCCAACTGCAGAGTCGACAGCAGCGCTGAAGGTCTTTGACCATGCTTGGATCTAAAAAAAAAAGGAAGCATGAGCTCTTTTGAAGGTTGTGAAGAAATTGGATGTCTGGCAGAAAGTGAGATGCACGCGGGCTCATCTGCACATCAGTGCATCACAGGTCTCCCACGGTTATTATTCTGCACCAGCGTTTCAATTTTGTTCCAAGTGATTTCCAAATCTGATGGAGTTCAGTTGATTTTTCAGCCTTATCATGCATGGACTACATAAAACATGCCATTTCTTGTTAGATTGGGAGAAACGTAGGCTCCGCCCTCACTGACACTTAGAGGGATGATAATATTACAACTTGGAAAGTGCAACACTGGAAAAATGTGGCAGCCCAAGCCTCCCACTGCTACACAGCATCTCCTATGGATTTATCTAAAGCAGAAAACAGGTGTTTTATTCTTTTCCGCCAACTTTAATTGTAAAAAAAAAGTGCTTTCATTAAAAACAAATGCTTTGTAAGCTCTGGGAATTATTTTAAAGACTCACGCCAATGAAATTTATTTTTTAACATGTTTTTGTAGCGTTTTTCTTGTGATAATTTAAGATAAAAACAGTGTTTCTGAATATTTATTCATTTAAATGAATCAGTAGGAAAATATTTGAAAAAGCTCTCTTTTGGGAAATGGGCGGGGCAAATTCTCACTGCTTCTCTCCATTCTGATGCATCCACTTGTAGACAAATAGATCCATGTCTTCATTTTCTTTGTTTGAGTCGTCAAAACTGTACAGCTGGGAAGCTCTGATGTTGCTTGCCATTTTTGGTGCACCGCTAATGCTAGGAAATGGTTGTGAGGGGCTGTAAGCTAGCGGGGGAGAGTGGGATGATGGGATATTAGCTGAGGCTTACTTCCGCCCACAACTCAGAGGTGAATTTCTGATCAACTTCTGCAAAAACTTAGTTTTAAAAAAACATTTTTTTTTAATTTGAGCAAAAAACTGCATAATCTTTTTTAACATAACTATGAATAATAAACAGACAGGAACATTGTTCCAGATTAAATTGACTTAAACCTTAAATAACTTTCAATATTTTACTCTCCGTAAAAATATATTTTGTTAAATTATACAAGATAGAAATAACCGCAAGATAACGCGGGCCATTATTAACAATTAAATAAAAGGAAATAATTACCCGGAGGGCCGGATCCGGCCCCTGGGCCTTGACTTTGACACGATCTATGTTCGTCTTCATTTTCCAGTCAGGTAGCTCGGATGTTGCTCGCCATTTTTGTTGCACCTCTAATGTTAGCTTGGGGTTGCGAGGGACTGTAAGCTAGCAGGAGAGAGTAGGATGATGGGATATCAGCTGAGGCTTACTTCCACTCACAACTTAGAGGTGAATTTCTGACAATCTTTTATTGCGCTGCACAAATTTCGTCCTAGAAAACAAAACAGTTTTCATAATTTTAGCTAAAAACAACATAATCTTAATTAAAAGATTACTGGGAACGCTTTTAAAATAGATCGAAAGCTAATTTTTTTATGGAACAATTGTTTTAAAGGTTTGAACAAACTTCTTAATTTATGTCTCCCATTTTAATCTCCATACACTACATCTTTAAAAACATTCTTGCTTAAGGTGTCAACTGCTTTTACTCACACTGTCACTGGTTAAACCTCTCCCCCCCCCCATCCTCCCCAACGCCACATCTGCACATAATTATCCCGAAAGCATAACAGAGTTTCTTATCTTCCCCGCACCTCATAATGGAACTTGATTTTCGGCGACATTTTGAGGAGCGTGTTCAGCTTTGAAGAAGAAAAAAAAAAGGTGGAGAAATAACAAGGGACACTTTCAACTGATCTGTTCTTCAACTTCACTGGCGTTGTTTTGTGCGGGGCTTCCTCTGATGATTAAAAGATACGGTGGCGGTTTTGTCCAGAGGCAGGCAGTAATTCATGTCCTCTGAGAAACGTTCCTTCTCCTTCATCTTCCCTTTGTCTTGTTCGCAGATGATGAAAAACCACACAAAGGGGAAAAAAGTGGTGGTCTGAATCTTCCTTCTTTCATGGGGCTGATTGTCACGGCGGTGCTGGCCTTGTGATGGATTTCTTTCCACTAAAACAAAATGATAACACAAGATGAGTATCTAGTGGAGGGAAACAAAGTGTTGTACTAGAATATTAATGTGGAGCAGCATATTTTACTCTCCAAACTCATCATTATTATGACCATAAAACAGTTGTTTTGTGGAGAAAACCTCCTACAGGTACAGGAGTCTCTTCATTCACACTTGAATTGACTGCATGGTGTGATCCTGGCATTTCTGCACCTTCTGGTTCCTAGTTTATCCGTTCCATTCCTGCTGAATTGGAGTAGAAGTGAAAAAATACACTCGGTGGGTCACCAGCCACAAACCCCTTTCTCGATACATCCGCTTGTACGACTAGATCCGTGTACGTCTTTGTTTTCCTTCACTATACGGTGAGATTGCTTCAATATTGTTGGTTTGAGAGGCTGTAAGCTAGCGGGAGAGCATGTGCCCAGAGCTGTAAGCAGTGGGGAACGGGGGAGGGTTGCTCCATGTCTACGTTCCCGCCCACATCGGAATGAACTACTGAAACCATGTCTGAATCTGAATTCTTCTCCTACACTTCAATAGAAAAATATTAGCTATGTCCCAATTCCCCCCCTACTCACTATATAGCACGTTTGACATTTTCTAGTGCTGTCCAAATCTACTAATTTCCAAAATCAAGTGCACCAGAAATTTCCCAGAAGTCTGTGGGAAAAACTAGCGTGCATCGATGCTCACTAGATTAGCAAATATAGACCACAATGCATTGGAGTCTAACAATTTTGAACAAAAAACGTGTTTAAATGTATTTTTAAATAAACAAACCACATTTTCACCATCTGAACATAATGGAGTCATAAATAAACGTCGTGAAATGTTCGTATTGATTCAATTCTCACTTTGTGAAATCGGTGATGCCATGTTTAGAAAAACAAAAGAAAAGTAGTGAGCATTGTGTCTGAATTACCTTTAAAATCCCGGGCACTCAATAGTCCCGCACTATGTAGTTTTTTTGTAGTTTGGGGTTACGGAGGGATTTGGGACACAACCTTCAAGTTTGGGCGTTACTCCCACTCGATGATGTCATCAATAGTTGCCGGTCAGCTACATTAACGCAAAACAACATTGTTTTTATAACTTTAAAAAGGTCATGTAAAACCAATAAGTCATTACTTACATTTAAACGTAAACTTCTGTGCTTCAGAGCGCACCCACGTGAAGAAAAGCGATTCTCCTCCACGCCTAACCGCAACACGGCTCGCCCTTCTGAGTTCTGGATCCCTCCGCCAAAGTCCCTTAGCTCTACCCTTAAAAAAAATATTTCAGACACCCCTTTCCTTCAAATGTCCCTTCAATTAGAAGGATAGGAGAAACATTTGGATTCGATCTATGCCCTATAAAACAACACGTGTTTTGATTTTGGCTAAAACCAGCATAATCATAAATAAAAACCACTAGGAAGGGTTTGATAATAGATCAAAAGATGATTGGAGTGGGACTTTAACGTGATCTCCTCACAATTTTCAAACCTTTTTACCGCCTGCTCCACCAAACGGTAAATCACTTAAGAAGCGTTTAACAGACTTTCGGACCAATTACTGCCTGCTAACGTCGTAAGGTCCCAAAATGCAGAAATCGGACGACGTACGTAACGCGGCAAAAATGGCGACTGAATTGACTTCATTTCGTTGTAACAGCTTCGGCTAATATGATTGGTTTAGATTTTTCACAGAAATTTCTCCCAAATTTACCAAAATATCCCCGTTTCGGCTTTAGTCTGAGTGGAACTTGCAGTCCCTTTTTAGATGAGGACTTTTGGGTAGTTTTTAAGCTAGCAATAAGATTTATTGTATTGCAAGACTTTCTTATGGTGTCAACCTATATAGGGCTGGGTTGATAAAAAAGGTTAATCAATTTGAATCGATTTAAATGTAACAAATCAATAATCGATTCATTAAAATATAATTCGATTTAGCACATGAAGCTAAAGTCCGCTAGCTTGATGCTAACCTTTAATGGAACTTACCATAGGACGACTAATGCTAACGCTTGGGTGACTTACACATACATTACTCACTAAATTAACATCTTTATAAACTTTTCAAACTCTTAAGGAAAACTTTTTTAAATGAACCTTTTGTAGTCTGAAGGACCGTTTTTTTGCTCATACTTTCTTCTTCTGGAATAAGGTGTAATTCTCTAGTGCGATCGCCACCTAGTGGTCAACCTGAAACTCCCTCCAAGAGAAGCAGAACAATGTTTACAATGTTAATGATCTGAACATTTTAAACAATCTTATTATTTCACTAATACATTTTATAGTGTGTGAAATGTGTCAGATTAATATAAATATGATATTAATATAAATATGAATCGAATCGCTTCTGGAAATTATTATCGATACCTAGCCCTACACCTCGAACTATAAATAGTTTTGCGTTTTATTTATTATATTTTAATTTACAAAAATTTTATTCAGTTTAAAACTTAATACGTTCACATAAAGGCATTTGCTTCTATTTTTTTTACTTATTTTATGCTTTTTAAATAAAAAGTATGTTTTAAAATAGTTAATGATTTATTTTCCTGTAATATCCAAATAAGAAATTTAGAATTATCAATACAAAGAACTCTGCAGTAAAAACTGAAGGTTCTTGGTGATGGAACAGCAAAAGTATCCCCTAACAGGCTGAATAATTTATGTTCAGGTAGAGTCAGATAATGGCAAAAAAAGCCTGAGGTTTGAATCATTTAATGTTAGCTGGACATGTTGTGATCTTAGTGCATCTTTCTTTCACTTACCTCCCCGGACGGCCGTCAACACCGCTCCATTACCTGCAGTTTATAAAAAAAAAGTATGTCAAAGTGCAGTTAGGCAGAGTGCCTCATGATTACAGAAAAATCAAGAAGAAAAACGGCTTGAATTATACAGCAGATACACAAACTGGGTTCAACCCGCCTAAGACGTGACGTTTCTGTAGTTTTGACATTGAAAATCTTTCATCATTTTTTTTTTTGTGTTTTCTTTTGGAGACTTCATTTATTAGAAGTCAGTTTTTAGAGCATCTTTAAACAACATTTTGCTCATGATAGCTGGGCTTCATATCAAACAATACACATTTTCCGAAAACTCAGACGAGCTGATGGCCGGCTGCTCATGAACCAAAAGGCAGCTGCCATGAATTCTTAATCTCACTCGTGAATGGCCATGATTTATAGATGCCGTTCCAGGGGGAAAGTTTATCCCCACGTCCACAGGATCCTGCTTCACCCTGCTCCAGAGGTTCACTGTTGTTTGAGACGTCCATCCTGTTCGGGAATCTCTCGGAGAAGATTCCCAACGTGCCCGACTGTAATAGCGGTCTCGGCTGGGCTGCACACCAGCCGACTCCATCTCCACTGCGAATCTGACTCAAACAACTCTCTTGGTTCCCTTGGAAACCAGGTGCTCAGAGATCAGGAAAGATCCATTTCACACTTCAGCAGCCAATGGAGAGACAAATAGATGCTTAAAAGGGAAGTAGGAGGTAGAGAGGATTAGACAGAGTGCTGGGGGGTAAAGGAAGCTTGACCTCAAAAGATGTTTCATTATTTGGACCCTTTGTCTTCTCAGCACGATGAAAATAGTAACAAATGGGCTAAAAGAAACATTGTTTTCCCCCCATGAGATTTTCCGTCCTTCAGAGTTGTGGGAACTTAAATGCACAGGGTTTGTTTAGAAGTGCCTGTACGGAGGCAATTCTTGATTTATTGATGCCGCTTTTGTAGTTCTCAGCTGTTTGGGCTGCCCACATGCTCCACACAAAAATGAGCTGATCCAGGAAGCTGACAAGAACTCTTCAAGGTTAATTTTTCTTTTTTCTATAGGTGCAGTTTTTGACATCATCATGAAAAGTCCACTTCACATTAGGGCTGCCACGATTAGTCGACTAATTGACAAGTAATCAACTATCAAAGTAGTTGATGTATAATTTAATAGTCGATTAGTCGTTTTTTTATATTAAATGGAGTCAGAGTGTAGTAAAGTTGAAAGTTATAATGATATTCTGCTAGCTTTTTGGACTATTTTGGCATTTATTAAGGTTTTTTAGGCTATTTTGGAGTTTAGCTAATGTTTCAGCTACATGCTAGCTGTTTTGGCTAATTTAGGATTTTTTTCAGTTTTTTAGGCTAATTTGGAGTTTATCTAATATTTCAGCTGCATGTTACATATTTTGGCTAATTTATGATTTTTTGTGTTTGTTTCTAAGGCTATTTTGGTGTTTAGCTAATATTTCAGCTACATGCTCGCCATTGTGGCTAATTTACGATTTTGTTTTTATTTTTAGGCTATTTTGGAGTTTAGCTAATATTTTTTAGCTGCATGATAGCTGTTTTAGCTGATTTAGGATTTTTTTTACAGTTTTTTGGGGCTAATTTGAAGTATAGCTAATATTTCAGTTGCATGTTAGCTATTTTATTATGCTTTTTTGTTTGTTTCTTTGGCTATTTTGGAGCTTAGCTAATATTTCAGCTACTGCTAGCCGTTTTAGTCAATTTAAGATTTTTTTTTCAATTTTTTTAAGCTAATTTGGATGGCTAATATTTCAGCTGCATGCTAGCGGTTTGGCTAATTTAGGATTTTTTGTGTTTGTTTCTAAGGCTATTTTGGTGTTAAGCTAATATTTCAGCTACATGCTCGCCATTGTGGCTAATTTACGATTTTATTTTTATTTTTAGGCTATTTTGGAGTTTAGCTAATATTTTTTAGCTGCATGATAGCTGTTTTAGCTGATTTAGGATTTTTTTTACAGTTTTTTGGGGCTAATTTGAAGTATAGCTAATATTTCAGTTGCATGTTAGCTATTTTATTATGCTTTTTTGTTTGTTTCTTTGGCTATTTTGGAGCTTAGCTAATATTTCAGCTACTGCTAGCCGTTTTAGTCAATTTAAGATTTTTTTTTCAATTTTTTTAAGCTAATTTGGATGGCTAATATTTCAGCTGCATGCTAGCGGTTTGGCTAATTTAGGATTTTTTGTGTTTGTTTCTAAGGCTATTTTGGTGTTAAGCTAATATTTCAGCTACATGCTCGCCATTGTGGCTAATTTACGATTTTTTTTTTTAGGCTATTTTGGAGTTTAGCTAATATTTTTAGCTGCATGCTAGCTGTTTTAGCTGATTTAGGATTTTTTTCAGTTTTTGGGGGCTAATTTGATGCTTAGCTACTATTTCAGCTACATGCTAGCTGTTGTGGTTAATTCAGCATTTTTTCAGTTTTTTGGGGCTAATTTGAAGTTTAGCTAATATTTCAGTTGCATGTTAGCTATTTTATGATGCTTTTTTGTTTGTTTCTTTGGCTATTTTGGAGCTTAGCTAATATTTCAGCTACATGCTAGCCGTTTTAGTTAATTTAGGAATTTTTTTTTCAATTTTTTTAAGCTAATTTGGATAGCTAATATTTCAGCTGCATGCTAGCGGTTTGGCTAATTTAGGATTTTTTTAAGTTTCTTTAGGTTAATTTGGAGTTGAGCTAATATTTCAGCTACATGTTAGCTATTTTAGGATACTTTTTTGTTTGTTTCTTAGGCTATTTTGGAGTTGAGCTAATATTTCAGCTACATGCTATCTGTTTTGGCTCATTTCTGATTTTTTCAGTTTGTTTATGCTGTTTTGGAGTTCAACTAATATTTCAGCTGCATTCTAGCCGTTTTGGCTAACTTAAACTTTTTTCGTTGTTTTTTATTCTAATTTGGCATTTAACTATAATTTTACCTGGGTATCAGCTTCAGCATTTTTAACATTAAGATTAAGAAAACCTTTATTGTCCCACGGTGAGGAAATTGCCATATTAGCTATCAATTTCAGTACGTTCGCTAATGCAACGTGCATCGGCAGCCAAATTCAGCCTAAAGCATTCAAACTAGCATTATTGCAGGTAATGCTATATATCTAGTTAGTTTAAAGATGGTTAAGATGTATGTTTTAAAATCCACTTGACCCGATTAGTTGAATAATCTGAAAAAATAATCGATGATTAGTCGACTATTAAAATAATCGTCTCTGGCAGCACTACTTCACATCCAGTGGAGACATCAGAGAAATTCAATGATCCATCTCGTGTTGGCTCTGGAGGGTTTGCTTGCTCTCACTCCCATAAAATGGGATTTCTCCCACATTTTTAAAAGTCCGACGGAGTTCTGCAGTGTGAAGCTGAATAGGTGGATAAAAAGACTCCACATTTTGCAGCGGAAAAGAAGCGCGCTGCAAGGATTAAGGCACCAGAGCTTAGAGGCTTAATAAGAGTGGTTACACCGGCTGTGAGAACAGTTGCTTTGAGGTCTCTAAAGTTGTTTTTGAATTTGTGCGAGACACTATCAGGATTTTACCAGATAGACTATAAACGAAGGCTTTTATGGCAAGAAACAAAAGGATGCGCTCTCCTTTGGGAGGTTTTAAAAGAGATTTTTCACTCAGCTGCTAGAAAATCATATATGGGCTCAGAGAATAAAAAGAAGCTAAGGTGGTTGCGATCGAACTAAAGTGTTGAAAAAAGACAAACATTTGCCCTTAAAGAGCCCCCCCGATGAAAATCATGTTTTTTAAGTTTTTAACATGTATGTATGGCGTTTTTCTTATGAAAGAGAACAAATTTAATAAGAAATCATTTCGATTTTGCATTTCCGAGTATTTCTCCTTTTTAATCACTGTCAATCAAACTGTCAGAGACTGTTTGAATGAATGATCCTTCTTTACGTCACAACAGTTCTGCTGCACTCATCATCTCATCTGGCCCGGCTAGCGTGTTTATCTCAGGTCCTGGAGAAGAGAAGATGCAATTTTCACATTGACTGCAGTCAAATGAGCCGCCGTTCTCATTTCCGTGGTCAAATCAGCATCACTGGATTTATTGTGTGAGTTTCATACAAACCGAGACTTCAGATCAACATGAAAAATGTCTTTTTAAGATATTTAGGTTGTGGGATTTTGGTTAAAAACTTCATAATAATAATTAAAACCCTACTGGGAATTTTTTTTTAAATTTAAAATCATTGTCATAGGAGGATTTTAACCATCTAATGATGGGAGTAAAATTATTAATGCACTTTTATCAAAAGAGGAAGTAGTTTTTTTTTGCTGTTGCAAAAAATTTTCTTTTAGACCCTTTTATGAAAAACAAATGGGGAGTAACAAGGGCCACAAAAGGCTGAGGACTCCATGAGGTGATGCACCAAATTGTCCTTTAATAAACTGAAAATGGTGGAAAAGTTGGACCGCCTCCATGACCTCTGCAGGATCTCTCATTCCACCAAAAGTGACACTACCCTGTAATAAACCATTTTGACCCTAAGTTCATTTAATGTGATTGAAACCTGACTTCTACTACACATGCACCCGTATGGATGCTGTGAGTTTGAGAGTTGCTGCATCTTAAGGGGAGCGCAGGTGTGTTTTGCAGTTCCCTTGAGGCTCATCCGTCCTCAAGGGACGTCATGAAAATGGAACGTACCATTATTGTGTTTGTGGTAAGTGAATTGTGAAGCATTTGTAAGGATAATGTAAGTTATATGCACTTATGATGTATGGGTGATGCTGTTGTATGTGTTCTCACAACACACTCTAGTCAATAGTGAGGAGCGCTCACTGCTCCTTAATGGATGCACGCTTAGGATGTTTAGATCAGATTTGATTATAAATGGTTTATTTCAAGCTATCAAAGCAAGAATAATGCATTTCAATACAATAAATAGTGCTTTATATCCATACAAAGATAAGTCAAATATAGGATAAGTGATAGATTGCTTGAAAGGGAGTGGGAGGAAACGAACTTATATAATCCCTTCATGGCTCTACCTTACCATTGTCTCTATGCGAATTATCAATATCTGGTTCATAACTTATAATCAGATATTTATATCTTACCGACACAGATTTAAGTAATTAAGAATCCTTAAGTATCAATATTTAAGTAGATATAACACCGGATATGCAAGTGTTCATTGGATGCCTACACAAAATATACAATTTAATTTTTATAGTGCACACTTATCACCTGGACAGCACTAACAGGCCCCTTGAAAAAAGGAAAAATCCATACAATATGTCTGCATCTCACCTACATCACCCTTACTTAGCCTTGTGTATCGCTATGACCTCTCGCCCGCAGCATGCCCATAGAAAAAATGTACATGAACATGGCTCTACAACTTTGATGTTTTATGTGTGTTGTGTTTTAGATGTGTGATTTTGTTTGTGGTTCACCTTGTTTTCCTCGGTACAGGCTGACTGTGGCTCCTCCCAGCTGATCTCCACCTTCTCCTGATCTCTGTGGAGGAGTGCACGGCTGTCTGCACATGGCTGATGTAGCTTGCTCCCTATTTCAGTTAAGGTCCTCCTGTGTTCAGTGGTTCATTTTGTGTACTCTTCCTGTGGTTTTCTCCAGCTCTGATTGCTACCTAGTTTTTGCACTTTTCCCTCTGGTGAAGTTTTTTTTATTTTTTTTTATTAAACCATTAGTCTTTGAACTTGTTTCCGAGCCTCCTTCCCTGCATCTGGGTCCTCGCCCATCAG
>NC_050528.1:9113336-9133327 GCF_002922805.2 Oryzias melastigma
CATCATGAAAATGGAACGTACCATTATTGTGTTTGTGGTAAGTGAATTGTGAAGCATTTGTAAGGATAATGTAAGTTATATGCACTTATGATGCACGGGTGATGCTGTTGTACGGTGTTCTTACAACACACTCTAGTCAATAGTGAGGAGGGCTCACTGCTCCTTAATGGATGCACACTTAGGATGTTTAGATCAGATTAGATTATAAATGGTTTATTTCCAGCAATCAAAGCAAGAATAATGCATTTTTCAATACAATAAATAGGGCTTTATATCCATACAAAGATAAGTCAAATATAGGATAAATGATAGATTGTTTGAAAGGGAGTGGGAGGAAACGAACTTATATAATCCCACCATGGCTCTACCTTACCATTGTCTCTATGCGAATTATCAATATCTGGTTCATAACTTATAATAAGCCCAATGAGGCAAATCTCTTTGTGATTTTGGGCTTTATAAATAAAATTGAATTGAATTGAATAATCAGATATTTATATCTTACCGACACAGATTTAAGTAATTAAGAATCCTTAAGTATCAATATTTAAGTAGATATAACACCAGATATGCAACTGTTCATTGGATGCCTACACAAAATATACAATTTAATTTTTAGATTGCACACTTATCACCTGGACAGCACTAACAGGCCCCTTGAAAAAATTAAAATCTCACCTACATCCCCTTTACTTAGCCTTGTGTGTTGTGTATCGCTATGACGTTTCGCCCGCAGCATGCCCATAGAAAAAATGGACATGAACTTGGCTCTACAACTTTGATGTTTTGTGTGTGGGCCACCTGTGAGCCTCATACAAGTTGGCCAAATTTTTCGGCGTCCGTAAATCATGCTGCATACATAAACAAGCATTTTGGATGCACTATTAGCATACGGAGTTCACACTGGATTGTTGCTATCCAATACTAGCACATAATGTGCGAAATGCTGAAATGTGCCAAAAGTAGTGTTACCTCAGGCTCACTCTGAATCCGGTCCGGTGCAGACACAGGAGTCTTTATGTAAGTTGAAAAGTATAAGAAGCACTCACACAGCTTCCGGAACGGTCCGGCCTCTCACAGAATAAACGTTCTGCGTGTGTTGTGTTTTAGATGTGTGATTTTGTTTGTGGTTCACCTTGTGTTTCTCTGTGCAGGCTGACTGTGGCTCCTCCCAGCTGATCTCCACCTTCTCCGGATCTCTGTGGAGGAGTGTACAGCTGTCTGCACATGGCTGATGTAGCTTGCCCCCTTCCTGTGGTTTTCTCCAGCTCTGATTGCTACCTAGTTTTTGTACTTTTCCCTCTAGTGAGTTTTTTTTTCTTATTAAATCATTAATCTTTGAACTTGTTTCCGAGCCTCCTTCCCTGAATCTGGGTCCTCGAAGATCAGCCCCTGACTGTACTTTGTTACATTTAAAATGATTAGTTTGTATCAAATAAAAAAATTGAGCTAATGGTGAACCCAATAAAAAAAATTAATTTGATATAAACTAAAAATTATACAAATTATAGAACTTAAATTAGTTGATCCGTTTCCCCTCTTTCAGTGTCTGTATCTGTGGACTTCTAATTTTTCCCAGAGCAGTTTTTGTGAAGTTGGAGCTATTAATAACCTAAATGGGAAATCATGCGAGCAAGTGTAAAGTCTAGTACATTTTTCAAAATAAAACTTTGTCTTCTGCTGTACTCACTGTTTTTACATGTTATAAACATTACATTATTGTAACAACCTTCTCTACTTGTTACACAAAATGTGTAACACAGTCAGATATGCACATTTAAATCTATATAATACAAAATAATGACTTATTGTTCTGTGCTTACCTATTGTATGAAGACAAGTAACACAGAAAAAAGAATATCATTCAAAATCCCAGTATAAATGCCGGGTTATCACATGAGTTCGCCTGTCGTTCCAGCAGAATCGGAGATGAACTTCCCAAATATTGGTGCAGGCTTTGGTTTTTTTCAGTTCTATTTTGACATATGAAAGACTCTGTGTTATATAATTCCGGACAAAAACAATTGGTAATTTTTAAATTCTCCTTCATGATTAAGTTTCAAACTGTTGTCATTTCTGTGAATTGAAAAGTCAAACTTTAACTGGTTTCATTTTCACAGGTTTAATGGTCCGTAGAGCACAAAACTTGACTTAAAAACTTGCGTATCGAAGCATGAAGAGCTTTAAAAGCCCAAACACGTATCGCTTACGTAGACTTTTTATTGGAAATTGTTGCTTGAAAGCACTTTTCCCCGGCCTGGGGGCCATATGCGGCCCCTTAGACCTTTTAACCTGGCCCGTCAAACTGGAATAAATTATATTGATAATCCATAATAATGTTTTATATTTTGCTGTAGTTTTTGTGTCTCCCCTTAGATGGTGCACCACAAATAAACCGACACATAAAAGTTATTTTGTATTTATTTAAATTTGTTGTTTTTCTCACATATTTTTCTGGTCATTTTTCCCATCATTTCAATATTTTTCGGACTGTCCAGCTGGTGCAGGTGGCACTAAATAGGAACAAAAACATTTTTTTTTTTTTTTTTTTTTATTAAAAAAAGTCGTTCTTTATCATATGAGGTCTGATCCTGTTTGTCAAGTTTTAGAACCCTTTCTAGCCCAAGAGTCAAAGAGTTTCCCCATTCCTGCCTTAACGGATGACCAATATCTAAATGTATCCTTAAAGGTTTAAGGAAAAATTGGGAATTTTACAGCTGTATGTTGTTTTATATTGATTAGAACTGCGAAAAAAATACTCTTTGGCCTGCACCTCAATAATCTGAAGTTTGTTTGCAGCAGTACCAAGGTCACAGTGGTGCTGCTCGTCCTTGTCAAGTTTATTTATCCTCAACTTGTGCTGAACGGAGTTTGACTGGTTTCTCTAAACACTTCCAGGCTGACGTTATGCTGCCGAGAAGCTTGTTCTGATCCGGTTTGTCAGATTTAAGGATTTGTTTCTCTTCGTGGGGTGCAGGTGCTGACCTGGACTCTGGTCTGAGCCCAATTCACATCACCTGTCCTCTCTCATTTATATTTGCCATTTTTAGCTCAGGTATAGAGAACTAGTAAGCAGATGCAGGAAAAGATCATTATCTGCCAGCCTGTCAGAGCCTCTGTGTCATATCTGGCTCGGTCAGAGGTCTGGAGTGATCTTTTTATATCAAGGTTAAAAAAATATCTGCATTGACTTGTTTTTCTATGTGTGCTCAGTGGCTTCAGTATCGATTTGCTTCGAGACAAACTGCAGATGAGGGAAAGTAAACACACACAGGATCATATTAGGCATTCAATGGAAAGTAACTGGCGATTGAACAATTTACAGCCTTCAAAAAGGATGTAAAGCCGCAGCACAGCTCAGGAACGGAGCTTCCTCTTTCCCCTCACGTGTCTGCGGACCCCTCATTAGGTAGCGGATGGTTTGTGGCTCTATAAATACTTTTACCACCACAGGCAGCCAGAGACGAGGTCTAATTGGTAACAGGGTTATCAACAGCTGGCCTGAAATGAATGTGGTTGGAGCAGCTCGGTTTCCTCGCTGATGTGAACAAAGAAATTAATCTGCAAATTTGTTGTCTGTTTGTACTCAAACATGAATCCAGACGGTCGTTTTTATGGTTCCACACAAGCTTTAACCTTTAATCCGTCTGAATGCTGTGCAGAATATTACTAAACAGTAAATATTATGTCTATAAAGATAGAAATTCCAAATTAAAACCAAAGCAAAGAGTAAACTAGACGTATTTGTTAATTTAATAATATAAATAGCTCCAGCTATACACATAATTTACCCCTCTCCTGCCTTTTTAACATTTGATTTTTAGTGTCCCACTCCTATCATCTTTTGATCTGTTTTAAAAGCATTTTTTTTTACAATAATTAAAATATTTTTAGCCAAAAATCAAAAACTTGTATCATTTTCAAAGACATAGTTTCTGCAGAGCGGAAAGCGTTTATCAAAAATTTTGCCTCTGGGTTGTTGAAGCAAAGTAAGCCTGCCCTTATTTCCCATGATCCCTTTTTTTTTTTTACAACCCTAAGTTAACAATAACGGTACAACAAAAATCACAAGCAATTTCAGAGGAATCCAGCCGTACATTTTAGATCCAGATGTCAGACGGGGAGAAAGAAGTCGTAGATGGATCTATTGGTTTGGAAGTGGATGCATCAGAAGCAGGGGCGGAGCTAGAATATTTTATGAGAGGGCAGGGGGGGGGGGGGCAATACAGTAATAAAAGCGGTGGTGGAAGGAGATTAAATAAAATAATTTTAAAAAAGAACTGTTTTATGTTTCTAACAGTTTGATTTATTTAAAGTCCCCCAAAAAGCCATTTTTCATGTTCATCTGAAGCCTCCAAAATCTCCTCTGAGGGGGCGTGGCTTTTAGAACTAAGCTGCTCCTGCCTGACCCCCCCCCCTCCCCGGTCCCGCCCCCATTATAAATAATTATAACTCTGTGTCTTGCCAGCTTAAACTTTCAGCCCCTGTCTCTTGTTCCCCTATAGCTCCGCCCCTAATCAGAGGAGAGTGGAGCATCAGTTCTTCAGGCTCCGTGGTAGAAAAAAATGTCAGCTGAAAATCATGAGCTGGAAGGAAGTCCAAGACCAGAACATCCTATAAATCATAAAATATGATTTTTATTTAAGTAGGTCTTTAAAACATTTATTTCAATGTAAAAAAAAAAATACAATTTGAGCTTCAGTTATGACAAACTGCAAAAGTTAAAGTAAAAATTCCATGATGAAACATTTTGTTTTCTCTCTGATGCTAAGAGGATTTTTTTGGACATCACAAATATTCGATAATTGGTCTCTTGGTCAAACAAATCCTGTGGAATAACATGGTTGAGAGCTGTTGGAGAACGTTGATGACTATTACAGCCAAGAGTGAGCTGTCCAAAAATTACCCAAAAAATCATCTCTACCTGTTTTTCACGTTTTGAACATTAACGTTGCTTTTACACACTGAGTAGTTGAATGGAGAAGAAAAAAAAATGCATTTAGCCAAATGCAAATTTTAAAAAAAGTGCATCTAAGAGCGTCCATGAAAAGACATGAGAAAAAAAACAAGAAAAAATGGAAGAATTTAAGGCTTTTAGAGTTATTAACTACTAAATATGGATTTCTCTCGGCTCATAAAGATACATTGGAAAAAAGCTAACAAGTGTTGGAGCAAATAGAACTAAATAAAATGAATAGATTATTTCATAATTAGAGGACATTGACGTGTCTAGCAGTTTACAAACAATCAGACAAATAAATACAATACATTGAACAATAGCGATAATTAATATCAATTGTAAGTTAACTTGGAGTTGATCCACAGGGAGCTGCTGACTGAATATTTTTTATTCTTTATTAACTATAGCTCATTAAAAGGAAAGAAAGGAAAGAAAAACATGTTTATTCCTAACTCTTACATATTTAGAAATTATAAATATTTATAAATATTTTTTTAAATTCCGACTTTAAATCTCGTAAATTTGCGAGAAAAAAGTCGTAACTCCTAAATTACGAGAATAAAGTCGTCATTTTACGAGAAAAAAACTCGTAATATTACTTTTTTTTTCTTTTTTTGGTGGCCCTAATACTCCGTCGTAATATTGCACCTGGTGGCTTAAATATAAAAAAAACTAAATAAATGAATAAAAAACAGTCCCTTGATGTTACTGTCAGTATTCATTTATAATTCTAACCATAAATAATAATCCACATTAGGACTATCTAATTTCACAAATTTGGTGCTAACAGTCTTACATCAATTATTCTATTCTGTATCTCTCAAAAAACATTCCCTTATATTTACGTTTTAAACTGTGGATTCATCTGAGTAAAACGTAGGCTGTGCCCAAACTTTATCGCTCAAAATCTAAATACAATATATATATTTTTTTGCATCTCATGAAATAAAAGGAGAAAATACATGTATTTATTTAGATTCTGTATTCATTAAGGTAACACACATTAGTAAGAATAAAAAGTAAGTAACATTCATCCTTGAAGCCTTTAAAACAAATGTTTGTTAATGGAAAACAAGAGCAATCTAAAGAAACTTTCTTCCTATAAAAACACCAAACTGTGATCCTATTGAGAGACGTAGAATCGGTCTTTTGACTTTATTTGTTTGCTGTTCTCGCTCCATCTTGGCTAGCTGAAAAAGTCAGCTAAAAGTATCGGAAGGATCAAATCTGTCCGGATCAACTGACTTTTCCAATCTGAATACACCCTAAAAAACAGTTCAAATAAATGTACAACTTCAATTTTTTTTTATTTCTCAATAAATCTCTTAAAATCTCCCAAATTTCATGTTTTCTTGTTTAATTGCTGTCTGTTGAACAGGAATTCTGCCTAAATTTGAACCATTTGAGTGTAAAAAGCAGAGTCGTTGGTTGAGAGCGGCCCTCTAATTAACTATTGTCTCATTAGTTCATAGCCTCACACTTCATTACTGTGTTCAGCATGAGGTGTTGTGCTGAAAGAGGGCTTGATTTTATCCATCAGGAAAACAATGGAGATCCCTGTTCCTGGAGATTATTAGAGGAAACTGCTCTGGGGGCTGTAAGAACGGCCCAAACAGAATCACATGACATGTCTGTTGGATGTTGTGAGTCAAAAAGGATTAGTCAAAAAACTCCATCCTTTTTCAAAAAACTGGATGACTTCGTACTCCGAAAAATGACTCGTAACAACGCTCAAGTTTCCTTTTGATCAAAATCGAGTTTATCGGGCATCTTAGGCCGTCTGACTGCAGCTTCCTCTTAAAATGTTTTGTATGGCCTGTGGATTTTTGCAGTAGATGCGTTTGAAACGGCGCTGATTTGCCATCTACCATCTGCTGGGTTGTGTGAAGAGAGCAGCTCATTATTCTGCCCGTTGTGTCAGCTCAGAGGCAGCAGCTCCACTCCGGCTATCAGGCAAAGCTGCAGGGACTCTTCGTATGCAAGCAGCAGGGAACGGCTCGATTATACATCGTTACCGCACACAAGTGGCTGAGCCGTCGGCCTCGGTCTGACAGAGAATGAGCCGTCCCGTGGCCATCCTTTCCCTCCGACTGAGACGGTAAAAATTCTTCTGCTTCACGAATGATGAGACCGCGACTGTCCAAAGTCATTTATGGAGCGGTTTGTCATCGTCTGTTTGCCTTTGTGAGGGAAATAATTTCACGGATGCGTTGCCGTTGCTTAAAGGAATCTAGTTCTCGCCTCTTATTTGACGTGATTATTATGTTTTTCAGGACCTGGTGGGCAGCGCGCCGCCTCAGAGGAACTGGAAGGGGATTGCAATCGCCCTGCTGGTCATCCTCATCATCTGCTCCCTGATTGTCACCTCTGTAATCCTTCTCACCCCCAGTATGTATCACACTTCATGCAAATGCAACCAAAGGACTGCACTTTAAGGTTCATTCGTTAAAATGTCTTTCCCAGGTTTTACGCATGAACAAAACTTTTTGGTCAAACTTAAATTTGAGCCTTTTCTTTAAAATAAATAGTATCAGGACCTGCATGTGTGGAGCAAAGAATGTTACCATTCAAAGCAATAGATAAACTTACAAAATAAGTCTGTTTTTTTGTGTTTGATGTAAGATGAACTGTTATAAAATCTAAACTGTTGCACAAAATTAAGATACAAATACAAAATTTTGACAAATTCTAAAAGTCCCCAACTATTATAAATACTAAATTGTTACTAAAAACAAACTGTTACCAATTTTAAACGGTTGCAAAAATCAAACAGTTTTAAATATTAAACTGTTACAAACATTTAACTGTTAAAAATACTGTTATAAATACTAATTTGTTGCAAATTCAAAAACTATTTGGAAATTTTGCGATACTAAACTGTTACAGATGCCAACAAAACAATAAATGTTCAAATACTAAATTCTAACAAGTGATTAAATGTTACGATTACTAAACTGCTAAAAAAACATTTATCTGTTACACATTTTAAATTGTTACAAATACTAAACAGTTCCAAAGTTCTAAACTATTTTAAATTCTCAAACAAACTGTTTGTTTCATTTTAAACTGTTGCAAGAATAAACAGTTCCAAATAGTAAAATGTTAAACATTTAACTGTTACAAATTTTAAACTGTTGTAAATACGAATCTGTTGCAAACGTTTTCAAAGTTTTAAACTAATATAAATACTAAACTAGCTGTTTCCAATTTTAAACTGTTTAAAAAATAAACTCTTTTAAATAATACATTTGTGAAAATACCAGTTTTAAACTGTTACAAAACAATAAACTGCTGCAAATACTGAACTTTTGTAATCTGTGCTAAACATAAACTGGTACGAATACTGAACTCATCGATTATAAATTCTAAGCTGCTACAAAAAAATAAAGAGTCACAAATAAACTTACTTTAAACTCCTGCAAAAAAAAATGTTACAAAATATAAGTTTGCAAAAATACACCACTCTTTCAAGCTCATTTTTTGTTGTTTTTTTCCTATAGACAGACAGACAGATGGATAAATTGAAAAAGATTTGGTGTAACAGAGCTTTTACAAATATTACACTTAACTGTTAAAATATGGAATTGCTAAAAATGTTAAAATTAACTTCTACACATTCTAAACCTACACATTTTAAACTGTTACAAACATTTAACTTAACTGTGAGAAATACAAAAAAAAGTTACAAATTCCAAACTATTGTAAATATTTAACCTAACTTTTAAGATATGGAACTGTTGCAAATATTAAAATGAACTCTCACACATTTTAAATTTACAAAACTGTTAGAAAACACTTAATTGTTACAAATGCTAAACTGTAACAAATATTAAACCTAATTATTAAAATATGAAACATTACAAACATTAAAATGAACTGATACATATTATAAATGTACACATTTTAAACTGTTACAAATACCGAACTTTTAAAAATGTTAAACCATTATAAAACTAAAAGAAGTGGAACTTTTCCCTTTAGTTAAAAGAGTGAACCTGATTTTTTCTCCCTTAGATTTTGTCTGAGGAAAAAAAAAAAGAAAAAACTCTTCCGTGTATCTGCAAAATATAAAAAAATAAATCTGAACCTGTCAGCTGAAC
Source organism: Oryzias melastigma (assembly GCF_002922805.2). Taxonomy (NCBI): domain Eukaryota; kingdom Metazoa; phylum Chordata; class Actinopteri; order Beloniformes; family Adrianichthyidae; genus Oryzias; species Oryzias melastigma. Next base: position 9,122,397 of record NC_050528.1, read on the forward strand.
GTCCAATTTCAAGGAATAAAACTCACCCAACAGTACCCCCACCCCTTTAAGAGTCAGGTTGTCAAGTCTATACATTTTCTACATGTACAAGGAAAGGAAAACGTTCTTAACTGCAGGTCTTGTAATATTTGGGTTTTCACTAAATGTCAAGTGAGTGTTTTAAGAAAAGATACAGTGTTTAGGATTAGCTATAATTTAAAAAAAAACTTAAAGGTTTTCATGCTTGTATATTATGCACAATATGCTTTTGTGAAAAAGCTTCTACGTTTACAGCGTCTAACCTACGAAAGCTAAAAAATATTTAGCAAAAAATGGTTGTCTAAAAGAAAAAGTAAGTCTGTATTTTATCACAATGGCAGTGAGGCAGTGTGGTCTCTTTTTGACTTTGTATAGAACAGCCAAAGGTTCCCGCAAACAACTGCAATTTTGGTAATTTGCCCTCAAAAATGTACGGCCAAAGGGGTTTGTAGGTTACAGTAATAGACAGAAATTTACATTAGAGATGCACAACAACATGAAACAGAGGTCTAAAAAAATGTGTGAGAAAATCATCTGTCCATTTCATTGGAGCCATGACATAATGTTCCACCAAATGTCACTGAAGCCTGCTTTATTTATGGGAAACCATAATGGGCTTGTATCCATGGTGATGAGAGACAAGAGCGTTCAGACACACCAATTCAGAGGTTTAGCATACAGTTTGCTTTACACATGAATAATATTCAATATTGCTAAGTCATACGTCTGCAGTTCTCTGTAGGCAGCTATCTGATGACCTTTCAGAAGGCTTTTTTTAAAGGTATCTTTGGATGGAGACTGGATGCTAGCTTTAAAATGGCATACAATCATCTTTCTGATAATGGATGTTTTAAAGTATTATGGCGTCCTAGCTTGTTTAATGGAGATGATTATACAGTAATAGCTCCAGTCGTTTTTCAGATCTGCACATCAGATACAATTAGCCTCCTGCTGGGAATCAGCTTTCTCCCTTTCCTCCTTAAGAGAGAGGAGGTTTTCTCAGGTTCTTTAACGTTCACAAACAACGTTTTACATTATGCTGCTCAAAACATGCTGTTACATGCTGTTACAGCCCTCGGATTATTTCCCACATGTCTAAACTTCCCTCTTTGACATTGTTTAAATTTTTGGGTAAGAAAAAAAATACAGATCAAAGGAGAAAATGTGAACTTATAGACTCTTACACCATAAATAATGTATTTTTCATCTCTTTTGCTTAAAAGAGAGGAACCAACAGACTTTAGTTTTCCAGAAATGTACAAATAAAAGCTTCTATCTCTCATAGTTTATGTATTTTTCTAATCGAACAGGTGAAGACGACAGCCTCGCCCTAAAAAAGAAAATTACCATAGAGGATGTCTTTGGTCCAGACCTTCACATCCATGATCCAGATGCTAAGTGGCTCAGCGGTGAGTAAACACTTTGACGTTTTAACCCTCATGCTCTCTTATGGGGTCCAGATGACCCCACCCTCATATTGATGTGTGATCCCTCCCATGACAAAGATGGACAGGATTTTAGGTCTGTCACAGACACCAGAGAAGAGAAAAAATACTTGGAAAAAAAAAAAGTTCAGTGCGCTGTCTTATGAGGTCCAGATTACCCTAATACATATATATATATATATATATATATATATATATGTATACATATATACACATAGGTATATACATATATATATACACACACATATATATATGTGTATATACATACACACATACACATATATACACAAACATACACATATATATATATACACATATATACATACATATATATATATATATATATATATACATACATATACATACACCCCCCACACACACACACACACATATATATATATACATACAGTATACACACATACACACATATATATATATATATATATATATATATGTGTGTGTATAAAAACATGCCTAGAATAGCACATGATTATGTCCTGTGTTGGAAAATGTGATTTTTCAGGTCTGAAATGCAGGTTCACGCTAGGTTCACACGACAGGCGTTAGCGCCGCGGAGCTGCGGGGAGCGGAGTGTGTGCGCCATGCGTATTTTTCCTCAACTGTCAACAGGTGCTTCTGCTAGAGCTTTTTATTTGTTTTTGCCATCATGGGTATTAATAACCTAAAAATATTACCCCATGTTTCCGCTAAGAAAAACTGCTTTCTACCTCTCTCTTGATGTTGTCTTTTTTTTATACCCAAAACCCAGCCCCACCCCCGCTCCAGAGTCGGCCCACTACGTTAATCCGTATGTGTGTGTTTTTTATGTGTGTGTGTTGAAATTGTATGTTTATTTTCAATCTCTACAGTCTGGTTAGATACAAAAATATGATCGCATTTGTTAATAGCGGTGTTTAATTGTGAAAAATTGGTTTAATTAGGAAAATAAACCAGATTTTCTCATGTATCTTAATGTAACTTCCTGCCAGAATTGACTCAGCTCCCGCAGAAAATAGACCAGACGCCAAACCGACCCTCTGCACGGTGCAAGCCTTTGGCGGAGGACGGCGGCGTTCCGACCCTGGTGTGAACCACACCATAGGTTAACAAGAGTGCTGAAAGGAAACAGCCTCTGTTCCGCGTCTAGTGTGAGCCAGGCGTCAGACAAATATATGTGGCCATCATATTAGAAAATAACACCAACAGCTTTCCTTAAATGTAATCTATTTGATTGAAAAGTAAGAAGAACGCATCATGGAGCCAGAAGTAAACATCAGAAATCAGGTTTCCTCTCTGGGTTTTTCTGTGACCTTGCAGAATCTACAGTCAGGCATCGCTTAAAGTGTGTGCTGTGGTTGCAGGACAGAAAAATCTGAGGTAAACAGAAAGGTTTTTCTAGTTCAGCTTTATAAAAATAAAAACAAGCAAATAAAAAAATCACATCCACTTCAATGTTAAATAACACAACAAACAAGGCTGGGAGAGGTTTTTAAAGCAGCCTCTTTGTGCAGCTAAAAGTGGCTCGCTAATCTAACAAAAGTTTTACGTAACCCTAACGTCCTCTTCTGATAACAAAATAGATGCTTCACAATACAGAGTGTTTAAGATAATAGTCTGTTTTTGGTCGGGATGTTTTGCATGCGCCGCAGCTAAATGTGAGCTTTAAAACTAATTTAGCATAGCGTTTGCCTGACTCACGGTGAGGAATCCAAAATTGAACAGATGTTCAATGGAGCGGTTCGCTGTGGCCTTTCCAACCTTTCAAGAGTAATGAGATGGAAGCTTCCACCTGAGCTCATGTTTGTTGGAGGAGTCACCTCGGCGCCTCCTGGTGTTCGGCAGGAACATTTCCCTGCATGGGAACATGCAGAACACACAGAACAATCAGTGCTTTTCTTCTCTTGCATGGTGGGACCGTAGTGTGTATCAGCAGGTAAATTAGTCAAATTCATGCACAAAACCTCAAAAAGGTTTTGAGTTTTCTCTGTTGAATTAATTTTTATGAATTAATTTGGCTTAATTTTGATTTTAAAAGGAGCAACTCAAGTAAACTTTATTTCAATGTCATTAATACCCTTTACAAACCTTAAAGTTTAATGTTAAAGTGTTTTAAACCTTCCGTTTAAGCTGTTTAAAAGTGTTATCCTACAAAATAAAATAAAAAAATACTGTTGATTTTGAATTTATTTTTTCTCTTACTTAAGAGTTTTTGTTTGTTAGTTTTTGGTTCAATAAAGAGCTAAATAAATAAAAATAAAAGATAAGAAGAAAAGCATGAACTACAGGGTGTCTCCATAAACATTTCCTGGAATACAACATTTTTATCTATGTAATATACTCTATACGACTGAAATATTGTCAGGAACGTCTTGCTTCATCCACTTCTTGTTTTTTCTCTTAACTTGACAATAAGTTTTGCCACAGTGATACTCGTCCCATGTTTTATGTTAAATGCACTTGCAACCATACGACTGCTTGTGGAACCGGCTATCAGAATAATTTTAATTTCTTGCTTTTTATTCAAAGGCATTCTCTAGGATAAAAACATAAGTTTCTAAAATTACTTCTTCCAAAATCTATTTTTATATACAATGTTTTACTGTGAGGCACTTTCTGATTTTTATCTTGAAAGGTGACATAAATAAAGTTTTTTTATTATTATTATTATCTGAAATACTAAAAAAAAACATTTAAAATACATGTGAGAACCATATATGTATGAAATTTACTATGTCTCCTATATATGGAGACTTATGGGACACTGTAGATTAATTTGGAAACCGTAAAATTCTGTTTTATTAAAAATTGATTTTTGTATTATTTAATACCTTTATTACTGTGTTATAACAATGATTATTTACTTCCACAGTTTATTGTGAAACAAACAGATGAGTGCTATCCCACATAGGAATAATACAATAACTAAAAACTGCTTCATTAAAAGTTGCCAAAATACAAAACATAATGATAAAAGTGTTTTTTAAGATTTTATTTTAGTCATTACAAATGCAGCTGCTTTAAAAAAGTATTACAGGTCAGTTTTATAAAAATTACAACAATTTTTAATTATGAGACTAACTTTAAGTACTTTTAAGATAAACATTATTCAATATAGCCATCAATCAATCAATTTATTATTTATAGCACACTTATAAAAGCAGAAGCAATCAAAGTGCTGAACGTAAAATCAAAAAATAAAATAAATAAAAAATAAAACAAGAGAAACAGTAAAAGCAAATAAAACAATGGAAAAATGAAACATTAAGACACAATAAAAACAATAAAACACAAATATGCGTTTTGATTTTTTTGTACCTTTAATTTTAAAACTAAGTCAAGAAAAAAAAGTTTTTTAAAAACAAGAATTAATAGAATAGAATAAAATAGAATAGAACAGAACTTTAATAACCCCACTTCAAAATGACATTTATCTCAATACAACTCAGACAGACAACAGAAAAATACAACTACAGTTCAAGGTTGACTCCAGAGCAGCCATGAAGAGGCGCTCCTTGCTTAGAGTTAGTGTAGGTGAGTTACAAGAGGGGGATAAGGTCATTGATTGCAAAATAAAGTTGCATCTCTACATTGTACAAGATTTTGCTAACAAAAAAGTATCTTAAGTGATAGAAAAATCATTGTATTTTGAGTGAGTTATTTTGGCAATATGTATGAACATTTTCTTCTGCTTGCTGCTTTTTTGTGTCACTTACATTACTAAACAGTGAGTCAAAAAGTATTTGTGAGCGACTGGTTTTGCAAGCTTAAAAATTTGAGTTTGGTCTGTAATGCTTAGAGAAAAAGTTTCTGTGCGTGTGTGTGTGATTCTTGATTTGTTATTTGTGTCTTCCTGTTTGTGAGTATCTTTGAATCTGTGTGCATCACTTTTACTTGCAATTCACTTTTACTTGCAATTTTGTATTCACAGTACTCTGGAATATAAAAAACGTAGAAATTCAACAAGAAACTAGTCATATGACCTATGATAATGCTAGTGTGAATGCTGTAGGCTGAATTTGGCTATACTGAAGATGCTAAAGCTAATAGTTGAATAGGCTGCTAAAAAAATAGCAAAATGCCAAATTATTAGAAAAAATGCATAATTTAGCCAAAACAGCTTGCATATTATTAAAATATTAGTTAAACTCACGATTATCCTTAAAAAGCTGTCAGCATCATGCTAAAATATTAGATAAACTCCAAATTATCCTAAAAAAAACCTGGGAAACTGGAAAAAAAATTATATATATATTAGGTAAACTCCAAATTAGCCACACAAAAAAAACAAACGAACTGGGAACCAAAACAGCTGGCACAATGCTAAAATATTTGCTAAACTCCAAATTATCCTAAAAAAACTGGGAAAAATGTCTAATTTTGCCAAAATAGTTAGCAGGATGCTAAGATAAAAGCTAAATTCAATTTAACCCTAAAAAACAGTATTTGCTGAACATTTTAAAGTTTGAAAGGTGTCTCTAGCTGAAAGTATATGTGGGAGTTCACAATTTTTAAAGTGAATGAAAAGATTTTCAGCAATTTCTCATTCATTTCTTACGGGACATATTTTGCTAAATATTTCAAAAACTATAAAGTTTATGAATACCAAAAATAGTGAGTTTTTATGTGTATGTAATAGCGCAGGAGAATCACTGTAGTGTCAATGCTGTAAACTATACCCCCTTAAAACGTACTGAATTCAAAACAGTTCCTACACATACAAATCTGTAAAAAGTACGCACTGATGCACACAAACACTTCTACGCACAGATCAGAGGTACAATCAGGGATTGTGAGATTCAATCAGAATCATCAGATTATGAGTTTAGAATTTCCTCTGACAGTACTTTTCCTTTATTGATCGATTAGAAGCAGCTTTCAGGTCGACCTATAAGACCAGGAAAGGCTAATGTCCAAATACTTCTTGTAGTTACAGACGCTACCACCTGATTAACAATTAATGGAGGACATCCTCGTGTGTGTGCAGTCATTCACATCGGGGTTTAAAAGCTTTTCAGCATCTGATGAAATTCTGGCAAACTATTGTGTGTCATTGCATTTGTCTCTTAAATTATTGGAATCAACTCCCATTTGGTGCTAATGACCTTCTGATAAGAAACCCAGAGGGATTAGCTCACTCTTAAGAATCCTCATCAATATTTCCCATGCTTCATTCAAAGCGCGGGTAATTGATCTGTGTTCCCTTTGATCGCCTCTGCAGCCTCCACATTCACCTCCTGGTTTCTCACACTGATTCAAAGACAAAAGATTCAACTTTCTCATTGATGTCTTAAAGACAAAGGCGTCGCTGTCTGTCTGCCGTTCCTATTTTTAAGATATAACGGAATAGAGAAGTTGGAGTTATTCCCTCTTATCAGTGGAAGTCATGTACATTTATTATAGGGTTTTACTTATAAGAAATGAAGTTAATTTGATAAAAAATCAACTCTGATCATCTTTGGATGTATTTGGAAAGCGTCCCCAGTGGTCTTTTAATTATAATTATGCAGTTTTTAGCCAAAATCCAAAAACTATGCAATTTTCTGCATAGTTTTTTTGCCGAGCAACAATAGTTCATTAGAAATTTGTCTCTAAATTGTGGGCGGGACCTTTGGTGTGAAGTAACCCCACCCCCATTCCCCTCCCTGTTCCTGAGAGCTCTTTGTCAACTCCTCCCCCTAGCTTACAGCCCCCCACAACAGTACATCTTTGAGCCAGATTTACGCTCGGAGGAGGAAAATTGAGACATATGTGGATCTATTTGTCTTATTGCTGTTAACTGATTTAAATAAATAATGAGATTCATTTCACTGTTGGGTCTTGATTTATCACAATGTTTTACTAGGGAATTTGAGATGACAAAATGCAGTTTTTGACAGGCCAGAGAGAGCATTTTTCCTTCACTTTAATAAAGTGTTAACTCAGATATCCCAGAAGTGCAATATCTGTGCACAAACAATGAGATAAACAGAACTCTAAAGACTTTTATATCAGCAGTATTACTCCAAGAAAACAGAGATGTCTTAAGAACAAACATTGGGTTTCTGCACTTTACATTAACTTATGGTCCGTTCAAATTCTCGATTCTGATTGGCTGCTGGGTGTGGATGCACACCTAAAAAAGAAGTTCTAGTCACATTGCCCATCACTGCGCAGACTTCTCTAAAACAAACGTTTTCTTCATCTTCTGGAAAAAAATGAGCAGTAAGATGTCCTGCTACTGTGACCACAAATCAAATAGTCTGCCTTTTGAGAAAAATCACTCTAAATAGAAAAAAATAACAAGAATAAAATACTAAAAATCAACTAAATGTGTTTTTTGTAAGTGACCATGATACAAGTGTGATAATGCGCAATGAAGTGTGCATTATCAGAGATTAATGGATGCTGTGGAACCCTGAACCATCAGAACATGGCTGCTTTGCACGGTGCATTTAATTTGCATTAATAAATTGTAAGGAGCTTTGTCTCCCTCTCTGGTCACCAATAGGGTTGGGCACCGAAATTCGGTTCCAAGTAGGAACCATTTATGATATATGTGGTTCTACTGAAACAGAAAGAAGCTGCTGCAATCAGTTCCTCATTTCTCCAATCACTTCTACTCTGTTCAGTATGTTAAAATTCTAGCCAATCCTTTTGCCTTTCCTGGGATAGTGGGCGGGGTCATGTAACACCGGTGACCTCGCCGGTGTTTGACAGGTCGCTGCGTCGCACCAGCAAAAAGATGTAGGCATTATTTTTAATTACTTAGGTATCGAAATGGACACAGAAAAGGAATGGAAACAGAAACAAAATAACCGTTTTGGCACCGAAGCCGAATAAAATCCAATCGGTGCCCAACCCTAGTCACCGCGGGAACAGTCTACCAAGAATCAACACTACGTACATCTCCCAGCAGCCCCACAGTTCCCAAATGACGCTCACTTGACGTTCATTATCAATCACCCACATGACACTTTAAGTAGTTCACACCGTCGCTCAGTGCGAAGTATTGTTTGTGCCTTTCAGTCTGCATACTGAGCGTTTGCCTGTCCCAGACTCTCGCCTAGACTCAAACTATTCTCGCTTGATCTCTGATACTCCCATGCTTATGTTTGATCTCTGCTCGTCTGACCCTGCTAGGACTTTTAGCTGTCTGCCCATTTGTGACATTATTATTGACACATTAATTATTTTTTAATGCATTAATGTTGACAGCTTTAATTTGTCTGCAAGTGGATACACCAGAATGGAGAGGAGAGAGCTTTTGGTCCACCAGTTGCATTTTCTACATCACAAATACAATCTTCTCCAAACAGCATTTTTTTTGTCTGCTCCTGATCCACAATGATTTGAATAAAGAAATACTGAGAAATTTAATTTTAATCTTAATTTTCTTTATATATGTCCTTCAGCTTCAGAAAAATGCCACAAAAACATGTTAAAAACACCTAAAACACAAATGTTCTAATTGTTTTCTTGCTTTTACCTTACATATCCAATGTTCCTAAACAACACTCAGCTCTGCGTTGTATTATTCGTTTCGTATCTGTGCTTTAATCTCCGCATCTGACTTCAAAGATCTTCTCCGCGTTCAGTCTGAGCGCTTGATCCAACCACTTTTGCTCAAGGGCGCACAAAAACAACTCAATACAGAAAAAAATGATTCAGTAATTATTAATAAGTAATCTTAAGAGAGTGATGTAATGCACGACTGCACCGTATGATCTTTCATTACTGGAGAAATAGACAGCAACTAATGGTTAAGTCATGAGGAATTAATGTATCATTACCAATTTTCTTTTATCTGAAATAAATCAGTAACTCTTAGGATGAGACGGATGACTTAGATCAATTTAATGGCTGACTATTACCTAATAATTTGCTAATATAGTTGCCGTTGCATGACACAAATCTCATAGGGGGTTATTGAGAAAGCATGGTTCTTAGAGGCAGGAAGACAAACAGTGAAGCTTTTATTCTTTGTACTTTATAGGAAAAATTAAAGTAGTTTTATGAAGTACAAATAGATCTCTGCACGGATGATTATTAAAAGAAATGTTCAGTTTAATATAACAAAAATTAAGGATTTGAAGAAGAAGATGAAAATTGAAAGTTTAAAAACTGACAGATGAAAAGCAAACTCACTGGCAGTAAATCTCCCCTCAGGTTGTATTTTCAGGTTATTGCAGTTTTTGTACCTAAGGTTTTTATGTGTGCTTGTCATTGTACCGTGATGTGGCTTTAGATCTCAAAATCTTTTTTTTCTTTCAGGTTGTTCTTTTCATCCAATTTTTAACTATATCGCACTTCCTCTTGGTTTCTCCAACAACAGCATCCTTTCACCACATCATCACTATTCCTCCTCTCACGCATCCAAACCATCTCCATCTGCTTTCATTCATTCACGATCCATCCTCTTCACTCCCAACTTCAACATCTTCATCTCTGCTCTGAAGCTGCTCTCACCACAGTCTTCTACACCTTTCCTTTCATTCTCACTGACACTCTTTGGTCCTACGTCACACCTGAAACTTTCCTCCACTTGTTCCAACTCGCTTTGCCTCTTCACCTCTGTCCCACACTCTCCTTTTCCTCTGGACTTAAAGTACTTAAAGTCCTCCATCTTCTTCACCTCTGCTCCCTGTAAACTCACTGTTCCATTTGAGTTCCTCTCAACAGACACTATGCTTCCTAACAGATACAAAAATACTAGATTTAACCAAATAAAAAGGCTGATTTTCTTGATAGCAACTCTGCATAAAGTTGTTTTTCTTTTACCTTATGATGAATCATCTAACAGACATCCATCTTATTTCACCTTTGGTGACTCAGCTTGTTTAAATAATTTAGTCATTCCATTTTAGATCAATTTTGCTCTGATTATTGCTAATTCATCTGATTGTTTTTTCTCTCTTTTAGTCTTTAAGAAAAAAAATATTTCACCTACTGAGACATAGAAACATGTCAAAATTAGTTTGACAAGCCTGGATGCTGCAACACTTTAAATTTACTGTATTTTACATAGAAAAAAATAATGCTAAAACTTTTAAAAAGCTAGATATATAGCATTACCTGCAAATATTCTTGTGTGAATGTTGTAAGCTGAATGTGGGCACTAAAGATGCTAGTGCTGATAGCTGAAGATGCTGAAATTGATAACTGAAAATGCTGAAGCTGATAGCTGCTAAAATATTAGCGAAATGCCAAATTAGCCTAAAAAACTGAAAGAAAATCTAAATTAGCTAGCTTGTAGCTGTTATATAAGCTAAATGCTAAACAAGCCAAAAACTCATAACATTTTTAATTTGACCAAAACAGCTAGCATGTAGCTGAAATATTAGCTAAACTCCAAATTAGCCTTAAAAACTGAAAAAAGACAAAATTGGCCAAAACAGCTAGCATGTAGCGTCCCCGGTCGAAAAGATGGTCTCTCAAACTGATGGTTCACAATCCTTTTTTTTTTATTATCCTTGTGTGTGTGAACACACC
>NC_050528.1:9133460-9150766 GCF_002922805.2 Oryzias melastigma
GGAGTGATTGTGAAGGACCCAAATGCAGGAGATAAGACTTGTTGGCGGAAACTTAAACATTTAATAAATAACCTTAAACATGACAAAACAATGGGATAGACTGGAGGTAATTAAACTGAAATGAAGGCACCTGTGGATCATGACAAACCTGAAAGTGATTGGACTGAGGAACAATTCAAAACAGAACATGACCAAAACCATAACTGACAAAAGCCAAACTAAAGTCCATAATCCTCACATAGGGTTGCTCTTCGCCAACAGACCCACCCACAACCCAGAATTGTATTTCTAATGAGCTAATGCCGCTGTATATAAAATATGTCTTAAAAAAATGACAAAGGCTTTTTTATTTTGGCTAATAAACTTCATAATCATAATTAAAAGATAGCTGAGAACAATTTTATGATAGAAGAAATTATATTTTTAGAGTGGGACTTTAAACAAAATTGTCCACTTTTTAAATTTTCCCATAATGTTCAGTTCTTTACAGTAACTTCCTATAAATCAGAGGATTTTTCTTTTTGCTCTGTTGTTGCTATTAACGATATGGGACCGTACAGCATGACAAAGCAGAATGCTGTAAGATTTTATACTAGTTTGCATTGTGGTTTACAGCATGATACTTTACAGAAGGAAAAAAAGTAAAATACTATTAATTAATTGTAATTTCACATTCCAGATGTACCCTAAATATTTTTTGACATTTTTTTTAATCAGATTTTACTTCATTTTCTGTGCCATCTCACCACAAACTGTTGTTTCTTCATACTAACATAATGCTGAAGATGTACAAATATAGTCATTATCATATGACAGTTTTAGGAAAAATAAAATAAAAATGTTACCATCACACTTTTAAGATGCAAGAAAGTGAGCACAACTTGTTCAAAAACAACAACCATAAATGTGTATGTTAACATTTCACAAATAACATTTAACTGATGTATTGTGGTAAATGATATAAAGCTGGAAATTTAGTATTTTTTCCTTTTTACAGTTTGATTTACTTGATTTTGGTTTTACTTGGAAACTCTTAAGAAGATTAGTACCACTCTACAATGTTTTTCTCTTCAAAATGAATTGTCTGACTGGAGAATTATTGATGTTGGGTTGTTTGGAAAAGACAATTTTTTTAGAAAGGAAGGATTTCTATGAGAGTAAAATAACCCAAAAGTAAGAGTCTCCATTAAAAAAGATGCTCAAATCGATCAAATTAAAAAGGAAAAGGATGTTCTGTTCTTTTTGTAATATCAGCATGAGCGGAGGATGCACTTAAAATGGAGCAATGATTGATCGTTTGTGATGAAAGCCTAGAAAAACTTAAAATGTCTTTATGCTATAAATTCATGCTTTTATCCTGTTCTATAAACATTTACATCGGAAATGATTTAAGATCCCTACTGTTTTTTTAAATCTTTATGTAAGATTGTTTATTAGCACTTTACAGTCCAAGTATGGACTTCAGAAGTTTGGCTGTTAGATCTATTCTGTCACTTTTTTATCTCGGAAAGTAAAAAAAAATATGAAAAAATTGTGCTTTTTTAGTGTTTTAAATAAAAACTAGGGCTGTGAATGTTTATGTGTTAACATGCGCGAATAATAGAACATAATTAATTCACTAATATGTTTTAACGCCCTCAGGTGTCCTGCTGTGCAGCTGTGAGATCACTGCAATAAAACTGTCTAAAATAAACTTTGGTGATTGAGATTTTATTAAATTGAAGAGGTGATATAACATTTATTTGAAGTTTTTGGACAAAAGCGATCTTTTATTTTAATAAATAAGGTGGAGAATGAACGTCAATCTGACGGCTGTAATGCAGCAGCAGCAGTGTAGTCTCTATGGGGGGCGGAGCCAAACAGATCTGTCTGCATTGAGAAATCCAAAGAGGTAACCGAGCATTATTTTATTTTGGATGAGGACCTACATCAATTTTCCTCAGTAACGAGCACTGGCGTTGTCTACAAATTGCGGAAACTCCGCGGTTCATCGTGAAAGTCCCGCCCACGAGAAAATGGACACGCCCTCATCTGTGTAGATTCCAGCCGACCTGAAATCCAACTGGATCACACTTCTCCCCAAAAAAGTTTTTTTTTTAATTATTTTTCACAAACATGAGAAAAAAAAGAAAAAGCTGAAGAATAAAAAACAGAATTCCAGGAAAAATGTAAAATAGAATACAGTGAGAAATTCTTATTTTTTGGGATGCCTGGTGTGACCTCAGCCTGAAATTTTTTTATATTTTCATTAAAAAACATGTTGATTAGTTTATTGAAAAAAAATATTCTTGTTTTTATAAAATGAAACCTAAAATTTTAATTCTATGTTGTAAAAACAGTCTGTTAAACATTTTTGGGGTTTCCACAACAAAATTAATTCAATTTTTCCAGATGGAATTTTCTGTTTTTGCATAATTTTATGTCTAGTGTGTAAATACAAGATGGAAAAATGACAAAATAAAAGTTGTGTCACATAGAAGAGGATGTGCTGATTAAAATGATACCAAATAAGTAAGAAGGTCGTCGTTAAAATAGAAATACAGAATATTAAAATATAGGCAAAATCTGAGTTTTAGACTCTAATGGGTTAAAAATAAACATTCTGAATGTACAATTTTGCAAGTGATTTCATATTATGATTATGTGCAGATAATAAGTGTCTGGCAAATACTCATGAATTTTTTCCAGATTTGCGATTAATTAGTTAATTTTTTTATCGATTCCTTACCTTTAAAAAAATACGTAGAGTGAAATTCTAAAAGTGTACAGATCTTTTTCATTTCTGTTTGCTTTCTAAATCTTCTGGTGTCCCTTCCTTTATACCACAACATTTGTCAACAGGGTTCAGGAAAAGAAATACATTTTTTTGAAGAAATTTGATGCATTACTTAAAGATTGATGGATGGATTTTCTTTCCAACTGTTGCTTTCCAGCCTATTTTCCCTCACTCAGAGCTCCAGGCGGGAAAACCTTTTGCTTTTGGACTTTTGTTCTTTTCTAATACCTTTGTGTGTGACTAATATTTCCATCTAAACATGTTAAAGAACAAAAAATGTTTGTGTTTTTTGTTCGTAGAGAATGAGTTGATGTTCCGATCAAGAAACGGGAATGTCATCCGGCTCAATGTGGAAACAAAAGAGACCAGGACCGTCGTGCCCAAGCAGCTCTTCGTGAGTCCGGTTGTCTTTTGCCGTGATGTCACGATCCAGTGTTTTGATTCCTCCTGTCACTCCCATCCAGGACAGAGCCAAAGCCACCAAGTACCAAGTGTCCCCAGACATGCAGCACGTCCTGTTTGCCTTTGACGTGAAACCAGTAAGAGAAATCCACCTGCTGCCTCCTACAGTATTCATGTATTTATCCTTCCTCGACTGTGTTTCTGTTTTCCTTCCCAGATTTACCAACACTCCTATGTGGCCAAGTACATTATTTACAGCCTAGTGAAACAGTAAGAACCCCCTCCGCCTGTCTGCTTCCTCTCTTTGAATGGACAGTATGGCCTCACTTTGACCTACTCACTGACGTCAGTCACATCTATCTGCCCTCACTGCCTCCCTATGGGGAAACCTTTCAGTTCAGTTTAACACAAGAGGCTACAATCTGATTTTTTTTAAATCTCCTCACTTCTGTTAGATGAGCAACATTTCTACAAATCTCTAAAACTTTCTTTTGAATGCGGTCACTCCACAGGGACAGTTGGCCGTTAAATCCTCCTGAGGTTCAAGAAGCCGTTCTCCAGTTTGCCGGATGGGGACCTCAAGGCCAACAGCTGGTAAGGAGGCCGCTCCATCAGAGCATGCCTGAACTGCAAACGTTAGTGGAAACAGACAAACGCTGTGGTAATGAGATATCTTTGTTCTCTGTAATCGCAGCATTGTTGGTTCTAGCAGCTCTGACCTCCGTCAATGTCGACTAAAGTCGTTTCATTTTTTTCTCTGTGAGGGCTCATGAAAGAGCAAATCCGTGGTGGCAGATGGCGTCTCAGTGGCCCAACTGGTGGTTTGGACTGTGAAGTTATGTGGGGATGAATGTCCTACAGATGACACTGACCGCGGCTGCGTGCCGCTCCTGCTTATCTTTATGAGGACGTGCAAAAAGCTGCATAATGTGAATGTTCAATTAGGGAATGTGAGCACATTATGTCAAACGGGGTGTTTTTAATCTTCATCAGAGCTACTTTAGTCACCATTTGCTAGTACAATACAATCAGTGTAACATCGAGTTGATTTTATATCCCACTTCACTCTGTTTGAGGTTTGTTTAAAGGGTCTATATAAACTTTTAAGTGTTTTATAATGTTAATTCATCATGTAAAACAACCCCTAAGTAGTATTTTGATCCATCCACGCATCTCTGGCTGCACCAGCTCCTCCCAACCAGTGACATGCGGTGAGGTTCACGGCTGGTCAGTCAGATTTACAAACATATGAACCCTACAGCGTAACTGATTCACCATTTGATTGACAACAGATAGTGTTATTTAAAATTTCATTTTAACATTTTTTCTTCCATGTGCTGTTCCTTCGGAAAAAATACATAAATACCCTGTTTGTTAAAGTCTTCCTTTTTCTTTTTTTAGTTTTAAAAGTCTGTTTGTCTCAATGGAGAGTGACGAGTCTCCAAACATTTCCGAGTTTAGACATGTGAAAATGAGGCTAAACAATATTAAGCAATAACTGGACTTGACTCGATAACACTAATCTATTATTCTTTAGCTATAGTGTCATTTTCTTTGGGCTAACCAGCGCCCTCTGGCTTGAGGGATACGTACTGCGGTTATTTTTAAAATGATTAGTTTTCGTCGATTTAAAACTTAGAGTTGATGGTTTATTCAACTTAAAAATTTAATTCGAAAAAGTAATATTTTTAAATATTACAAATTAAAGAGCTTTTGTTAATTGATCCAATGTTTTACTTTTTACAGTCCAGGATTTGCAATGAACGTTTCACTCGGGATTGTTTTTTTTAATATGTTAGCCTTTATTAGCTATGATGCTAGCGTATTTATACCACTCTCAGATACGGCTCCCCTCCGGGCCTGCAAACCCTCAGCTACCCGGTACCACTCTCCATATTGAAGACCTAGCGTACATTACAACACTCAAAAGCATGGATTGAAGCTTCATTCACAACTACTTTGGTCAAAAATGAGCCCTCTTTAGAATCTTTGCAGGTTCCTAAAGTACATTTTAAAGCCTTAATCACAGCTCAACAGCTGCAGCAGAAACTTCAATGCCTGCCTCTAGAAGACTCTTGTGATTAAGCACAGAGAGGCCAAAGTAAAACCTTGTGATAACAATCTACCATCTGCTTTCTTTGTAACGTGCATAAAAAAAGGAAAATGACTATGAAAGAAACCATATTGATTCTCAGCAGGAAATAGTTCTTTGTTTACTTTCTATTTTTTGTCAGCAGCTTTGGAAGAATCCAATCCCCCCAGAAATGGAGAAAAACACCCAGATGGCAGGGAGGAACAAAAGGTTTATGAAGTTTTTTTTTTTAAAAAACACAGGCTGGTGTAGATGAGAGCAGATCCTCCACACAGAAGAGGGTCAGCACAGAGTAGACTCCCAGCAGCTCAGAGCCGGCGAACAACAGGCCACACCCAGCTCTGTGGTCCTGTGGTACAGTGTCCGCCCTGAGACTGAAAGGTTGTGAGTTCAAATCCACAACTGAGTCACACCAGATACTCTAACAATGGGACTTGTTGCCTCCCTGGTTGACATTCAGCATTAAGGGGTTGGATTTGATCAGTGACGAGTGTTGAGGTTCACGGCTGATGACGTCATCAGTCAGATTTACAGACATATGAACCCAATAAAGCAGCTTATTCACCATTTCATTGACATCAGTTAAAGTGTGTTGTTTACAATTTCATTTTAGTTTTTTCTTCTCTTTACAAACTGTAGCATTGAAACAAAAAAAATCACCAAGATTATCGTTATTGACTTGCTGTTACTTTTGTATGTCTTTACAGTTTCTTGAGTTTTGGGCTTTAGAAACGAAATCCTCCATTTAGAAATTAATGCTAAACAATATTAAAGTGTAACTGGACGGCTGCACTTAACTTTCCGCTGCTAATTCTATTATTCTTTAGCAGCAGTATCACATTCTCCGGGCTCACCAGCACCCTCTGCCTTGTGGCATGTGTACTGCGGTGTCTGACTCACCTGGTGTGTTTTTAAAGCTCATTTTTAGTGGATAAAAAGACTAAATGAGTCACAAGAAGGCGAGAGATAAGCAAGTTAGATCATTTTAAAATAAAGCTTATTTTGTGATGATGAAAAGAACGAAATAATACAGCACATGGATCAGCTGCTGATATAGTCAGTGTGGGCGGCGCTGGGGAGCCCGGCGTAGTCGCTGCCGCACCCAGCGCTGTTTGCGGTTTTTGAACAGGAAACTCGTAAATTTGCTGCTTTTTTTCCCAAAGAAACGTTGAAAACTCATACAGAAAAAGGCAATCATAGATAGACATGTCTAAAAAAATAACATTTGTTTTTTTATTTTTTATTTTAAAAAGTATACTAGATAACCTCCCTCCCTCCCCTGACTGCACGTCACTGGATTTGATTGATTTTCAATCAGTGTGTCGAGAGATGGTCAGGGGTACCGTGGAAAATTACTCATTTTTTGGGGCGACCGTGGTTCGGAGGTAGGTTGGTTGACTCCTGATTGAAGGACATGAGTCAAAGTGTCCTTGGGCAAGACACTGAACCCCACATTACCTCTGGTGGAAGGTTGGCGCCGGTGTTCAGCAGCAGAGCCGCCTCCAGCATGTGAATGTGTGTGTGAATGAGACTGTGACTGTAAAGCACTTTGGGCCTTCAATTAAGGTAGAAAAACACTATACAAGTATACACAAGTATGTTGTCAAAGAAAAAACTACCCTTCTTTGGTTGAGAACCATGGCCTCAGACTTAACGATGCTGACTCTCAACCTAGCAGCTTCACAAGGAAACCACACTGTTGTTCTTGGATCTGAGGTTCGACTATTGGACGAACTCTCCTCTCCAGTACCCGGGCATAGACTTTCTTTCCCAGAGAGACTTAGGAGTGTGTTTCCCTGGTAACTGGAACACACCTTCTGGTCCCCTTTCTTAAAAAGGGGAACCACCACCCTTGTCTGCCAGTCCAGTGGTACGGTTTGGCCAAACTACCAAATGGTTCTTGAGCACACCTGTGTCTGCAGCTCACCCCTCCCCTAGTTAAAAGCAGAGGATGAACTTCACACACTTTAGATGCATGACGACTTATTAGACTTTAGTTCCTGTTAAGGCAACAAAGTCTGTGAGAGGTGTATGGTTCTAGTATAACGCTCAAATTTTCAGGTGCTGATGCTGTTCATTGATTAGTCTTTCCTCACAGGACAGGGGTAGTAGGGAGCAATTTGGGGTCAAAAATATAACTGTAGATCAGGATTCAAAGACTGGAGAGCTTCTTCTTCTTTTTATTATTCTATTGTTTAATGGCAGTTAGCAAACAGCTTTTTTATTATTTTTTCCCCTATTTTCTCCGACTGTCCTTAGAACCAATTCAAAATCATTTTAACAACCTTGATGTTTTTTTATTAGAAATAAAATATAAAAAAAAACAATCACAAGTATATTCCACTTTAGACTGGAGAGCTGCTGTGAGAGGAGAGCGTTCTGGGGAGAAGAGCAATCGTAGGCAGGTCAACAAGTGGAGGTGATGATGGCGATTGCTGGGAAATACCATAGACGTATATGAATTCACTGGACAAAGCTATAGGTGTTGATGTAGAAAACAGGCGTGTTTGAGATAACTCGCACCTCGCCTGGATCGAGAAAAAATTAAAAATAAAATAAATAATAATAATTAAAAAAATAGGCATAATTCCCATTTATTTCTTAAAAAAAAGAAGATAATGAACGTAAATCCAAATTTCTCAAAGGCTAAAGTAGGACTATGCGGCTCCTTCTAGGTTTTGATCAGTAGAAATCGAGCCCAAATGGCTCTTCTACTGTTAACTCTGTCCTAAACATTCAGTTAAACTTTAATACGCCTCTCCCCCCTTTATATCATTTATGTCTTTTATATTAATTTGTAACATCTGTTAGGGGACAACAGATGGAAAAAATAGCAACTGGGTTCATTAAAGTGTATTGTCACAGAGAAATAAATAAAATTGAACTGAAAATTAACTTTTAAAGGAGACAATAACACACATAACCATAGATGGTTTGGAATTCCTGTACTTATGAGTTCATTTTGTTGCATAAATATTAATGTCTGCCTGATCTAAAGCATTAAACCAAAATGATTAATCAGTAGAAAATAATGTTTCAGGTAAAATCCTTTCTAATGATAATGTAATCAAAAAAGCTTCATTTTCTGATGTTTTAAGGGCACAATACAGTCTATGTCAATGATGTTGAGTGCTCACATTCAAGCTTTCTGTAAAGTTTTTTTTGGTCTTAGTTGTGACGGTAACACAGGAAGTACAGCGACATTTTATACATTTTTAGTGAGTTTGAAGAGCAAAGCAGAGAACCAGCAGAAAGCTCATTATAATACATTTGTGTGTTAGCAGGAAAACTGCTGTTTGACTCCATCGTTAATGCATTTTGCATGTATGCTGCTTTCCATGTGTGACTAGGAAAGTACTTACACAGCTGGACTGAATTTCTGGTTTCCTTTGCTGAGCTTCTTTATATCTCCATTTTTATCTTTTAATATTTCTGGGGTAAGAAGATGCTTCAAGTTTTTCAGAAGTTTCTTGGAGTGTTGAGATAATCAAACATCTACTCTGCTGAAGCTGAAACTTTTAAAGGTCCTTGAGCAGCAGCTTCTTTTTGCCCAGAGAGAAACTTTTCTCGTCTCTTCAAACCTTGAATGTTTCGTTGAAGCTAAAAGATTAGCAGAAAATAGAAGTAGAAAATAAATCTAAAAATGTGTTTCTGTAAACCTTTAAATGGATATTTGAAGGTTTAATGCCTCTTGTTGTTTTTTGATCAATAATTATTTGAAGTTTTATTTGGTTGGTTGTATACATTTAACATTTCACAACCTTTAAATAATTGTCTACATTGCATGTGTCAAAGTCAAGGCCCGGGGGCCGGATTCGGCCCTTCGGGTAATTATATCTATATCTTTATATTACATCTTAAATGTCTATCTTGTATAATTTTGACAAAACATATTTTTATAGAGTAAATTATTGATAGTTATTTAAGCTTTAAATTAATTTATTCTGGAATAATATTCCTGCCTTTGTATTATTCATAATTATGTTAAAAAGTTACGGTGTTTAACATTTTTAAGTTTTTAAAATGGACATTCTGATAGCTTTTTAGACTATTTTGGCTTTTACTAAGACTTTTTAGGCTATTTTGGAGTTTAGCTAATATTTCAGCTACATGCTAGCTGTTTTGGCTAATTTAGACTTTTCTTTTTAGGTTTTTCAGGCTGTTTTGGAGTTTAGCCAATATTTCCGCTACATGCTAGCTGTTTTGGCTAATTTAGACTTTTCTTTTTAATTTTTTTAAGCAGTTTTGGAGTTTAGCTAATATTTCAGCTGCATGCTACCTGCTTTGGCTAATTTAGGCTTTTTTTGTTTTTAGGCTGTTTTGGAGTTAGGCTAATATTTACATGCTAGCTGTTAGTTTGAAGTCTTGCTATTTTTTCAGTTACATACTAGCTGTTTTGGCTAACCTGAGTTTTTTTTTTCTGGCTAATTTGGCATTTTGCTAATATTTTAGCTGGCTATCAGTTTTAGCATTTTCAGCCATTAACTTCAGCGTCTTTAGCTATCAAGTTTAGCATCTTCAGCTATCAGCACTAGCATCTTCAGCGGCCAAATTAACTTAATGCTAAATATCTGGTTCATAATTATGTTAAAAAGTTATGGTTTTCAAGTTTTAAAAATTTTGTTTAGAGTGTTCAATAAATGTTTATCCTGTTCGGCCCGCGACCTAAGGTGTGTTTTGGATTTTGCCCCCTTGTCGATTGAGTTTGACACCACTGATCTACATCAACCAAAAAGGAATGGGTTGAAACTTCATGTTTATCAAAACCCATCCAAAAATACAATTTACACAGAAACAAAACTTAACATTAAATTGACAAGTATGCCTCAAACATAAAAAAACAAAATATTTAACCAAATACATATTCATATGTACAAGTTCATTGACATATACATACATGTATGCATATATTACAGCGACATGCATGCATAATTACATACATATTTACTAATAAAACATTAAATTTCCCCAATATTGATAAATTTTTTTTTTTTGCATTTTATCAGTAACCTACATTTTTTTTAGGAGTATTCACTAAATTAAGATCTTTATTCCAGGAATTCCAAAGTTTTATTCCAAAAACAGCAGGACGTCTCCATTTTATATTTGTTCTAGCGCTGCAGGATTCAAACATAAAATTACATCTTAAATTAAAATGAACGTATTTTGAAAGGCACCAATAGAAATGTCCAACATTCTTACTTGCACAATGTCCACAAAATTTAATGTATTCGATTTTTTGAAACAGTGCATTAGTGGACTCCAAAAACCAAATGTATTTATTAATCTGATGGCTTTTTTTTTAAGTTTAATTATTGGATCAATATTTGTTTTGTATATATCTCCCCAAACTTCACTACAATACTGGAAGTATGGAAGATTTAAGGTTAAACATAAAATATGCAAGCATTTTGTACCCAGTGTTCTTTTAATTCTATGAATCTAGATATTTTATTTTTTATATATTCAATATGTGGTTTCCAATTGGTCAATAATGACTCCAGGGAATTTTGTTTCGTGAACACATTCAATTTCTATTCCATCAAAATGAAGTTTTATGTTTTCTTTTGCCTTATTTGTATTAAAATCAACAAACTTGGTTTTCCTTTCATTTAAAAATAATGTGTTAATCTCAAACCAATTTTTAAATTTAATCAACTCCCTTACTATTTCTATGATTAATTGAAAAATATCTTGACCTGAGGAATATAAATTCCCAAAAATAACAAGCTCTATTTTTGATACCTTAGCGATATAATTTAAATAAAGTATAAACAATTTTGCTCCTAAAACAGAGCCTTGGGGAATTCCACATGGTATTATCCTATTCAATAAATCAGCTTAAATAGGATCCAATCGTATTGCATTTTAGGGTTTCTGGATTTTATTCTCACCTAAAAAATTCAAGAACTTCTTTTTTTTAAGCCTAATTTAAGCATTTATATATATATTTTTTCATTATTAGAAAAAAAAATGCTTCCAAAAACCCCAAAATAAAATATTCTGGTGCTTAAAAGGGTTAAATGAGTTTTTAATGTAATGATTTTCTTAGCTAATAGTTTTATTCTTACTCTAAGGCATTAGGGGAAACATTCATAATCTCATAGATCACGGTTCAAGTCCATTTCACAGCTGCCCACACGCTTTATGTCCTGTAGTCTGCAGCTGGAACAAATGCCCCATTTATGCCTGTTTGAGTTATGCATGCAGCAGCCAGCAGTGCCCTGCAATTTCAGCACTTTTTTTGCCCCTTTTAACATTTAAGGTGTCCTTTTTTACAAAGTGCTACAGATTTTTTTTAAAGTGCAATGAAGACAAAAAAAAAACTCCTTTAATGAGGAGAATAAAAGCCAACTGCGTGATCTTTTGTGCCATTTCTCCATCTTTTTATGTCAATTTTCTTTGTTGTAGCTGTTGTGTTTAACAGCAGACAGTGCAGTGAGTCATCAGCCATCACTTCAAAGCTTTTTCTTCTGCTCTTACCGCCCAGTTTGTGGAGATTACAGGTGCATTGGTGTGAGAAAATGTTACCTTTTCAAGTGTGTGATGTGACTTTTCCCGCTGAGGGAAGACGGCGGATGAATTTCCATATGGTAATGGTGCAGCTGATTGTGCCGTTCACTGTTGTAGCTTCTGCTTCTGCATTTCATTTAATGAAGGTCGGAAGTTGTGGAGGTAAAATGAGATGAACCCCTTTGTCTGTGTCTGACCTGAAGATGTTGGACATGTTTTCTTGTTTTCAGTATGCGGATGTAATGGTTTCTCATTAATGATGGCAGAATTGGAGCGATTCATCCGGGGTCTCACCAGCACGGGGAGAGGGATGTGTGTGTGTGTGCAGTGAAGCATCAAATGTACAGTGAGGGTTGCAGGGAGATGAATCCTGTGGCGATCCCTTCATTAATTTACGAACAATTACTCCAACATGAGAATACGATCAGCAATGCATACATACGGATTTATAAGAAAGAGAAATAAAGAGATTTTCATCAACTGGTGGAGCTGACAATGAGATGAAGTCCTAAAATCTAAAGTCTCACTTACATAAACAACAAGAAAGCATGCCGTTTCATCTCCACAGGTGTCTCTGATGCTGCTTCTTCAGGGGAGTGGAGCTCATTTTTTCTTGTTTACTTAAATATTTACTAAGCGAGAGATGATCAACGGACACATTTTTCATAAAACTTTAAATATTTGTATCGTTTTTGGCAGAAAATGCCAGATTTTTAAAATAAATTTCCTTTTTTTAAATCACTAATTGTACTAAAATACATTTAATTGTTGGTAAACATTGAATATGAAGAGACAGAAGTGAAGGATTTCCTTCTCTTGTGCTTATTTGTGCAGATCTTCATATTTGAAAACAACATTTACTACAGAGCGACGGTGGAGAGCCGATCCATCCGCCTGGTGTCCACCGGCAAAGAGGGAGTCGTCTTCAACGGACTCGCCGACTGGCTCTACGAAGGTAGGACGACTTCAAAACACCCAACAATTTGCAATAAAAGCTTAAATGTTGAGGGAAACCCTCATTAACCCTTTAACACCTGAGGCATCGCCGGTGATGCTTAAATATAAAACCTTTAACAAACTGTAACTTTTCAACCGTGAACACAATCAGCGTTGATTCTGAAAGAGAAAAGCGGCTTGAAATTTATAGTAAAATTTCTTAAAATTCACTAATGCATGCCAATTTTGCAAAAATATTTAATGTGTTGCTTATATATTAGTTAAACTCCAAATTAGCCCCAAAAAACCCCAGTAGATGCTAAATTAGCCAAAAAAAAGCTAGCTCATTGCTTAAATACTAGTTAAACTTCAAAATAGCCCAAAAAACCTCAGTAGATAACATTCAAAAACGTTAGCCTGTCGCTAAAATAGAAGCTAAACTCTAAATTAGCCCAAAAAACTTCAGTACATAACAAATTGGAACAAAAAAACCTCAGTAGATAACAGTCAAAAACGTTTGCCTGTCTCTAAAATATAAGCTAAACTCAAAAATAGCCCAAAAAACTTCAGTACATAACAAATTAGAACAAAAAACCTCAGTAGATAATAGTCAAAAACGTTGGCCTGTTGCTAAAATAGAAGCTAAACTCTAAATTAGCAAAAAAAACCTCCGTAGATGCTGAATTAGCCAAAAAAGCTAGCACATTGCTTAAATACTAGCTAAACTCCAACTTAGCTTAAAAATCCTCAGTAACTAAATTAGTCAAAAAATTTGGCCAGTTACTAATATAGAAGCTAAACCACAGTAGATAATAAATTAGCCAAAAACATTAGCATGTTGGTAAAATAGTAGCTAAACTCCAAAATTGCCTAAAATTCAGTAAACTAAATTAGTCAAAAACGTTAGCCTGTTGCTAAAATAGAATCTAAACTCTAAATTAGCCCAAAAAACTTCAGTAGATAACAGTCAAAAACGTTAGCCTGTTGCTAAAAAAGAAGCTAAACTCTAAATTAGCAAAAAAAAATAATAAAAAAAAAAACCTCAGTAGATGCTGAATTAGCCAAAAAAGTTAGCACATTTCTAGCTAAACTCAAACTTAGCTTAAAAGTCCTCAGTAACTAAATTAGTCAAAAATATTAGAAAAAATTAATATAGAAGCTAAACCACAGTAGATAATAAATTAGAAAAAAAATTAGCATTTTGGTAAAATATTAGCTAAACTCCAAAATTGCCTAAAATTCAGTAAACTAAATTAGTCAAAAACGTTAGCATGTTGCTAATTAGCTAAACTCCCATTTTTTTAATGAACATAAAAGATGAAAACATAGCCCATAAATATATTTAAAGGCTTGTTGCTTATATACTTAAAACTTTGAAATTTGAAGACTTTCTCATTAATTTCCATATTTTGCTCAATATTTTAAAAACTATAAAGTTTATGAATACCAAAAATACAAGCAGTAATTTCCTGAACGAGCTGAACGTTTTGATACCAAGATTGCTGAAATTGCTGAAAGTGTGATTGTGTTTCTACATCAATCGGAGCAGGAGAATCACTATAGTTTGAATGCTTACGAAGCATTCACACTATTATGGAATTGGATAACTTTTGGTTGTATTTTATGGGTTTGGAGAACTTTTATGTCGTCACACTGAAGTGTTTTCCACTACAGAGTTTACAGGATTCTACAAATTCAGTTTGTTTACCAAGTACACACAAACAAGGTTGTCTCACAGAGTGGCCTCGATTGTACAGAAACTGTACGACTTTCATTCTCGAATGAAGATGCTTCTGTCTGGTTTTCATAACTTCTTTCCAGTAAAAAAGCTGCAGGATGTATTTGACATACGCTGCGTCGACTTGACAGGATCCTATACTAGATGCCCCCCGGGCAGCCTCTCCCCGAGGTGTGACGAGCATCTGAAGCGGCGCAGCTGGCGTACATTTCAGCGCCCCGCCTTTTCCCTGCTCGTCTTTGTGTTCAAACACTTTCAATTAGTCCATGTGAGCGGCGCTTGCAATCTAACCCGGCAAACGTTCAAAAGCTAACACTTGTCATTTACTGCGAGACGTTTTCTGATTAGAGCGCATGTGGGACACACATCCTCATTACACACCACTTTGTTAGAGGCTTTGTTTACAAATGCAACGCCATGTTAGAGCGCCGCTGCTTCATAGCAGCGTTTGTTGGTATTTCGTTTGTACTTCTGCTGCTCGGGTTTATTATTTATTGTAATAATAAAGTCATTGCAGGGGGAAATGTAATTGCAAACGGCAGTTATTTTTGAGGAGAAACTCTGCAGAAGAGCAGGAGCTGCTTCGGGGTCGGCTCTAATCGCTTTTTCATTAATAGGATTATTTCTTTGTTGCAGACACAGAAAATGACATGAAAGAAGTAATCCACTTTCCCAGCTTAAGGAAGATTTGCTGGCTTGTGTTTTTCTTTTAGAATTTTTTTTTTTCTCACAAGAGCTGATCAAGTATTTCACAGAGATTTCAGAGCATCTTCTTCCTTCATTCAGCTGCTGGGTTCAGGCTGCAGCTGCTGCTTTGAGTTTATTAGCTGTTTAATGTGCAGGTAATGAACACAAAACACCTGCAAAAACACAACCATCGTGTGGGGAAAACAAGAAGAGATGTTCTCATTAGACTGAAGTTGTTGTCAATTTTAAGGCTTATTTGGATTTTTTTTTTTTTTACTTTAAATTCCCAAAAGACATTTTTTGCATCCGATTTTTTTTGCATTTTTAAATCTAATCTGCAAAACAAAATTTTTTCCTAATCTCAAACCATTTTTTAAAATTTAATCAACTCTTTCACTATTTATATAATTTATCGAAAAATATTGACCTGAGTAATATAAATTTGTATCGCCCGCAAAAATAGGATTTACATTTTTTGATAATTATTTAAATAAAATATAAAACATTTTGGTCCTAAAACAGAGCCTTGGGGAATTCCACATGTTATTATCCTATTCAATAAATCAGCATAAATAGCCTCCAATATTAATACTTTTTTAGAAATGTATTTATATCACAGTCTTGCACAGATGATGCCGTTTTTTTATGTTTTTAGCCATTTTGTAGATTGTTTTACAGCTGTAAATTAGATGGATGTTTTAGCAAAAAAAGTAGTTTTTTTGCTAAAACTGTTTAAAGACCAGCTCTGATTGTCATTTGTGCCATTTTCCGTGGTATTTTAAGAATGATTATGCCCTTTTCAGCCAAAAATAATTCAAATTAAACTAATTTTCTTGTTCTCATTCCCCTTCCTGTTGCTGAGAGCTCTCTGTTTACATCATCTCCTGCTCGCTTACAGCCCCTCAAACCCCCAACCTAAGGTTACTGGTGAAACAAAAATGGCGAGCAATATTGGCGTACAGTTTTAAGTCAGATGGAGCTCCTAGCACATAAATAACATCACTCTTTCTATGAACAAGGGAATAAATAAATCAATAATAAGAATCTAAAGATTGTGTTTAAACTGGATCTAATGTCGGCCTCCTAATATTTGTATTCATGAAAGTTAGGTTTTCAAACTGTAACTTAATGTCCTAAGCTGTTGAGGTGAACTTTTCTCTATTTTGATAAAACATTGAATACATTTTAAAAACAACAGTGAGATTTTTGAGGAAAACTACTTAAGACTGAACACGTTTGGTCCACTTATAGTGAACCAGAAATCATTCTCTGACGATAATCTGGAATACATTTTCAGTCTGAAAACACTCAAGTGGACCCTGGTCCTGGACCGGGAACCGGTCCCGGACCATTCTTTTGAGGTGGTCCTGGTTTGGGTCGCTCTGAAATTCCTTTGTCTGAATACAAAGTGCTCCTGGAGAGGAGGAACTGGACCCAAACAGCCACCGTAGCCGGTGGTCACGTGATGTTAGCAAAGCAGGAATTAAGCTACGAGTAAAGTAACGATTGTCGTGGAAAGAGGAAAAACTGCTAGCTTGTTAGAACGTTTATTTTAACACTAAAAACGCTTATTACTCGCTTTTCTGTTTCGTTACGAAGCAGGAGACCCGGTATAGCTGTGACGTCATCCTCAAAGATTTTTTTTTAGAATTTTATTTAAAGATTTTTAGTTTTTATAAACATCGAACATATGAAAAAGGGATATGTGCCTGCAGGGGAAAATCAAACATTTCAGTCATGCTGTTCAGTGGCATGTCAGATTAGAATTTAGCCCAAAATACTGTCAACAAAAACTAGAAATAGAAAACACACAATAACAGACAGAAATAATTGAGCATTAAATTAAATCTCAAAGTGTATAACAAAGAAAAATACTAAAAAAATAATAATAATAAATAAAATATACATATATATTACAAATTCTATCCTAAAAGCTTTTTAAGAGAATTCTCCTAAAAACAATTCCATAACAACACAACATTGTTTCACACTATTTTCTCGACAATCTATATGTCATTAACACTTATTATATCTTCATAACAGCATGTGTCCGCCGTACCAAAGCAGCAGTAAAATGTGCCGTAGCCGACGTTAATTTGAATTTAAATAAAGAAATACTCATCAATTCACTTTTGAGCCTAATATACTCCACATGTGCTCTA
>NC_050528.1:9151466-9158281 GCF_002922805.2 Oryzias melastigma
CGAAGCAGGAGACCCGGCACAGCTGTGACGTCCTCCTCAACGTTTTTTTTTTAGAATTTTATTTAAAGATTTTTAGTATTTATAAACATCGAACATATGAAAAAGGGATATGTAGCTGCAGGGAAAACAAAGCAGCAGTAAAATATTCCGTAGCCGACGTTAATGCAGATGTTTCAAATTGATCAGCAAATTATAAAGCTTCAATAAGTGAAATATCCCGACAAGGATTGCTAAGCTAAGAAACGCATCTGAAAACATTTGTGTTGCAAAGGCAAAAATATTTTTGGAAAGCAAATATTTCATATTTTCCTTTTCTAAGTTATGAGATTTTATTCTTTAAACTTTATAGTTTGTTTGCCATTTAGGAAATTATGATCTCAAAACTGTGACTTTTGGTCGCAATATAGTGGCACAAAAATCCCTCCATACCTTGACGGCATTCTGAATTTAGACCAAACGTGAGGGTCAGGACTCGATCCGAAATAAATGAAGCGGACTCGGTCCGGACCAAACGATGTTTCCAGTCCGAATTCAACCTAAAGTGTGCTTTGATTGTACGTGGATGCACTGGAATGGAGCGGAGCAGCCCGGCGTATTTTTTACGTAACTAATGTAATCTTTGTCAAATGTCTTTTTTTTTTTTTTGAATAAATAATTTGAATTTAAATAAAGAAATACTCATAAATTCACTTTTGAGCCTAATATACTCTATATGTGCTCTATCATGAGTAAAAAATACTACAAGAACACGATAAAAACCCCAAAAATAGAAATTTTATTGGAGCGGCTCTTTAAAATCTGATAAGAAAATAATTTATGTCAACTGTAATTGTGCACAGATCATTGATGCAGGACGTTAAAAAAATCCTGATATTAAAGAACAAATAAAACAAACGTTTGTTTTTCTGTGCCATATATTTACAATCCTTTAGTTTAATGAAGATTTTATGACAGATTTCAAAACTGCTTCTTGAAGTGAAGTTTGTATGTGGAAATGTGGACATCTTCAGACAGAGCTGTAGGTTTAGCCAACGTTCAGACAAAAACAAAGATGATCATAGAAAATCTAATTTCTTGTATTTTTACAAATAAATTGCTCCAAGTTTCAATCTTTGAGAGATTCGTCTGTTTTCTGAAGGTTTTTCAGCCCTCACTGGACGTTCCTTCAGGCTCGTGTGGAGCTTGTCAGGTAAAGCAGAAGGAGCAACACACGAGCAAATCCACAACACCTCTGAGCTGTCACAGTGAAATAAAAAAAATATGAAAAACTCCTGTTTTTGATAATGTTGCAGAGAAAATCTCTTCCTGGCGCATCCAGTCTGGTTCATGTCTAACAACGACAACAAAGGAGGATAATTTTTAGATTTTAAAATGGTTGTTTTGGATATGTTTGTTTTTTAGAATTTACAAGTAACTAAAAAAAAATGATGTGGGAACTTAAACACATTCAGGGATCAAAATTCAATTTATAAAACTACTTTTATTCGGGAAAATCATAAAATATCTAATAAAGGAGTAGAACAAAGTAAAGAAAAAGACAAACTTTTTGGTCCAGTCTGACGCTGAATGAAACCAAAGTTCTGATGGGAGCATTTTTAATTGTTGGACCTCATGTCTCATGGAGCTCTGCTGCCCCCTGCTGGACAGTTTGAATAACAGCCGAAAAAGGTCTTAAAAAACCTACAGCTGCTCGTATTCACTTCATCATTACTTTATTTATAAAGAGAAGATAGATTACGATTTAAAAAAAAAACATTTAATCTCAACTATGTCCAAAATAAATCATCAGAAAAAGACAAAACAAGAAAAATATCATTTATTTATCTTTAAAATTGATATTGAATGAACAAAGGAAAAAAACTTTTTTTACTATTGAATTGTATCTGTTATTAATTTTAAGCAATGCTTTTTATTACATTTTAATTTTTTTAAATTGTTTGAGTTTAGATTTAATGAATTCATTGATTTTGTTCTTTGGCCAAAAATCATCTAAATATTTGAATTAATGCTAAATCTTTAGCCTAAAATACAAGATATATTATTTTTTCTCCCTCTTACGACACAGTATTGGGGTAAATGTACAAACCAATAATATATTTTTTTTAAATCTCCACTTTAATCTTGGAAGCTATGTAAATTTACGAGAAAAAGACTGGAAATAATATATTTTTTTTCCTTTATTTTGGTGGCCCTATTAATCCATCATACATCTAAATATTAATTTGGATATTTATTTTTCTCATTAGGAATTCCTCTTTTTGTGTTTGTTTGCAGAGGAGATCCTGCAGACCCACGTCGCTCACTGGTGGTCTCCAGACGGACTCCGTTTGGCCTACATGACCATCAACGACACTCTGGTGCCCAAAATGGAAGTCCCGTTTTTCACTGGCTCCGCATATCCCGCCAGCCTGGATTATCATTATCCAAAGGCGAGTCTGAGTCACCAACATGACATGACAGATAATTTCAACGGAACATTACAAACAAATAGATGTTAAACAATATTATGTTTAACATAAAATCCAGATCACATTTCAGGTTTTGCCTGTAGATGTTTATTTATAATTTTTTTAGGGGTATCAAGTTATCTTGTTAATCACGATTATTTAATGATCGATATAATAGCACTTTTTTTCATATAGTTCCTTGTCTGATAATGCACACCTGGAAGCGCATTATCCCAGTCATACAACGGTCTTTCCGAAAAAAATTTAGAACTTTAATCGTTTAAAGTTTAAATAGTTTTTCACAAAAAGTGAACTATTTAATGAGTCACGTGCCCACAGTGCACACAGCGACCCCTTTTTTTAGCTGTATTTTGATTATTTAGTGGACCACAATGTCACAAATTTGAATGAAAATTGATCAAAATTAGACCCATTACAGGACTTAAGTTAAAAATATTTGTCAAGTCACAATTAGTTAATGACAGACCTTTTATTGTTTTTTTAAATCAGGTTAATCTCTTGGTTCACTGAAGCTTGTTCATGTCTGATAATGCACCCCTGGAAGCGCATTATCCCCTCATACCACAATCATTTACGAAAAAAAACAAAAACAAATATCAAATATTAGAACTCCAATCGTTTAAAGTTTAAATCGTTTTTCACAAGAACCGGACTATTTAATGTGTCACGTTGTCACGGTAACATCTACAGCACATGCAGCGACCAATTTTTTTGTTGTACTTTGATCCTTTAGTGTGCCAAAAATCACAAATTTAAATGAAAATGCCTCTAAATTAGACTTTTTTTTACAGGAATTGTTAGATTAAAAATATTTGCAAATAAAATAGATTAATTAATTACAAGTCACAATTAATTAGTGACAGACATTTTATTTTTTTATCAGGTTAATCTCTTGGTTCACTAAAGTTCGTTCATGTTTGATAATGCACCCCTGGAAGCGCATTATCCCGCTCATACCACGATCATTTTATTATATTTGATATTTGCTTTTCGAAAAAAGCAAATATCAAATATTAGAACTTCAATCGTTTAAAGTTTAAATCGTTTTTCACAAGAAGCTGACTATTTACTGCGTTGTGTTGTCATGGTAACAGCTACAGCATGTGCAGCAACCAATTTTTTTTGTTGCATTTTGATCTTTTACTGCACCACAATGTCACAGTTTTAAATGAAAATGCCTCTAAAGGAGACTTTACAACAATTGTTAGCTTAAAAAACATTTACGATTGAATTAGATCACAATTGATTAATCGCACGACAGCACTTTTTTTTACCCATTTATTTAGGAACTCTAAATTTGACGTGAATCCAGGCTAACCTGCAGCAGACATTTCCCTCCACTCGCAGGCCGGGAAGGAGAATCCGGCGGTTCACCTGTCAGTCGTAAACCTCCACGGCCCCCTGCACACGGTGGGGATGAAAAAACCCGACGACCCCCGAATAGGGTGAGTGACAGACCGTCAGCATCTTTCTCCCCGGAGCGCTGCCGGGATGGAGCTCGTCAGAGGTGTGATGTTTTCCTCTTGCTAGGAGGGAGTATTACATCACCATGGTGAAGTGGGCCACCAACACCAAACTGGCTGTCAACTGGCTGAACCGAGCACAGAACAACTCCATCCTGACTCTGTGTGAAGCCACCACGGGAGTCTGTGTGAAGGTGAAATGTTCTGCCATCGCTATGCCATTCTGAGCTGACAAAAATATATTTTTTAAATGTTAAATCCTATTGTGAAGTACTCTAGCTAAGTGCAGCTGATTAGTTTTAACTTAAGATTCAGGATTATAAAGTCTAAGAAAGGAATGTTGCTTTTTTCCCCTGCAAATGTATTTATTTGGTGCTTTTAGACTGAAAGGATTACAAAATAAATGCAGCAATTAAACTAAAAACACATAAAAAAACCTTGAAGTAATGAAATCATATGAAATATATTTTAATATCTGCTGCATCATAAAGTAATTTAAAGCTAATAAGAAAATGTGATTTTAAGGTGTAATTAAAGCACATTTTCATTTATTTTAGGAAATGTTACAATATTTCAAGAATGTGTTTCTCCCATTTTAAAAAAAAATATTCAAATGTGTTATTAATTTAATTTACTAAATTATTTCCCAATATTAATCCCACTCGCAATTCATGTAAACAATCAAATAATGTTTTGATTCTGTGTAAAATGAAAATGCTTCAATATTCAGAGTATATTCAGATGTTCCACAAAGGCCTAGAAAACCTAATTACTTAAATATTTGGTTTAATCCACAAAATCTTAATTTCAACCACCAGGAGAGTATTTTTCCTCAGATGGAGAGAGCAGTTTTACGATGTGGATCAATGATCGCTTATATAGTTTGGTTTTGGGGTAAATGTGTTTTTCTGTAAGACAAAACAAAATTTTGTATGCTACTTAGAATTTCAGCTGAAGCTATTTGAGGGATTTAGATGTCACTGTCGTTAGAATATTTTATGATTTACTCTGTACTTTAGGAAATTTGCAACAAAGAGGTTTATTTTCTTTTGAAAATGTATATTTTATAAAATATATGCCGTTTGAACGAGTGGTAGGATGGACGTGGTACTAATAGTGGTGAATGTTACATTTTTATTTTAAGTTAAAAACATTTGTTTTTCAAATTTACAGCTTATAATTCAAAATTGTAATATTTCTTTCAAGCTCAATTTTTTTATTTATATTTTCTGTATTTCCTTCAAGCATAATGTTTTTAAATTTAAGTTTTAAATTTACAATAAAAATAATACACTTTACGTTTCGTATTTCAAATGTAATATTTTCTCATTGTCTAAATATTTTTCAATTTTCTTAAAGTCACATTTTTTTCAATATTTCTTTTCAAGTTTATCTGTTTCAAATGTAAAGTTTTTTATTCACAATTTCAATCTTTCTTTCAAGTTTATAAAATGTTATTTAAAATTTACATTTATTTATTTGAATTGTATTTCTTTAAGTTTAATGTTATTAAATTTACAATTAAAAACGTTTCAATATTTCTTTTAAGTCTAAATTTCTTTTTGTCAAATTTTACATTTTATTATTCATTTTCTAAATATTTTTTTCAAGTTAATTTATTTCAAATTTATTTTTTTTGTTCAAAATTGTAATTTTTCTTTTCAGCTTCATTTTTTTTCTTCAAATTTACATTTTTGACAGTAACATTTTTTTAATTAGAAGTCCTCCTCCCTCTGCCAAGACTTCCACAGTATTTTTAATTTTAGTTCATCTCACCTGAGGAATTTGTAACTAGTTTGCCAAGCAGTAATTTAATTTAAGTTAATGAATCTGAAATATTGACAGCTTCTTGTTCTTCTCAGAAACATGAAGATGAAAGTGAAAGCTGGCTGCATCGACAGGTGAGACGAGGGAACAGATTCGCTCCTCGTTTTCTGAAACGGTCAAATTAAAAAAGCCACATTTTAGTGAAGATAACTTTCTTTGTTTGTTTCTCCATAGAATGAACAGCCGCTCTTTTCTAAAGACGGACACAAGTTCTTCTTCACCAGAGCCATCCCTCAGGGTGGGAGGGGGAAGTTTTTCCACATCTCCATGTCCACCTCGCTGGTGAGCTGGGACTCCTTTCAGAGCGGCGTTTTCCTCAGAACGACAGCGGCTTAAACGCTTTTATCTTCCAGCCCAACTCCAGCACAGACATCCTGCAGAGCCTGACCTCCGGGGACTGGGACGTCACCCGCATTCTGGCCTACAACCACCAAAAGAACCTCATGTAAGTTCACAGAGCCAGAACCCACCAGGTCGGATCAGGATCAGGATCAGGATCAGCTTAAGATCAATGAAAAAACAGATTATAATTTGTAAACTTAAAACAATTAAAAAAAAAACAACTTGTTTTAAGCTTGAAATAAATATTAGAAAAGAAGTTAAGTATGAAACTTGAATTAAATTACAAACTGAAAACTGTTAACAATTAAAAAATAAGTTTAATTGTAACAGCCACTGCTTTATATCTTGTGGGTTTTTCCACACTCTTGGTCGTTTATCCACCATTTACAGTTTGGATTCAGATTTTCGTTCCCCAAAGTTTACCTCTATTTTATGTTAAAATTATTGACTTTGGGTGATTAAAGTGATGGTGACAGGATTTCTGCTCCACATCACTTTGGTTATGGCCTCTTGTTAAAAGAATTTTAAATTCAAGTCTGAAATTCACATAAAAAAAATAAAAGAAGAAAATCAATGTGTCCTTAAGGTTTAGTTGTTTTTTTATTTCACATTTTTATTACTTCTTTCAATTTTTTTAATTTATGTTTTTTATGTTTGTTTCAAGTTAATTTATTTCAAATTTACAGTTTTTATTCTAATTTTAAATATTTTTCAA
>NC_050528.1:9158485-9165134 GCF_002922805.2 Oryzias melastigma
AGTTTAATTTTATTTTTTTATTTACATTTTTTAGTTTTTCTTTCAAATTAATTTCTTTCAAATTTACAGTTTAATTCAAAATTTTTAAATTTATTTTAAAACTATTTCATAAAGTTTAAAATATCTTTTTAAATTCAATTTATATTCAAATTTTCAACATTTCTTTAATGTTTAAAATTTTGTATCCACATTTTTATAACTGAAACTTAAAAAAATGTCTTTCAAGTTTAAAATGTTTTTATTTAAAATGTAATATTTTTAATTCAAACTTTGAATATTTTAGTTTTATAAGTCTTTATAAGTTTAAAACAATCTTTCAAATGTACTGTTTCTTTCCAACATTTCAATATTTATAAAAGTTTATTTTTAATTTACAATTTTTAGTATTTCTTTCAAGTTAATTTCTTTCAAATTTACAGTTATTTTATTTTTAAAAATCCACATTTATTTTTAAACTATTTCATATTTCCTCATAAATATATATATTTGTATTCATATTTTCAACATTTGTTTAATCTTTAAAACTTTTTTTATAATTGAAATATTTAATGTTTAAAGTTTGTAATGTGTAACTTAAACTTTAAAGAGATTTTCTATATTTTATTTATGTATTTTTAAATCTGGTTCTTTATTCAGTGTCAGCTGATCCTGATTGGATCCGTTCAGAACCGTCAGTCTTTTCTTAAGTTTGGATGTTTTTCACAGATATTTTCTGAGCACAGAGGACGACCCAAAACGGCGCCACCTGTACAGGTAGAGTTTTAAAGAAGGTTTTTTGGTTCTGGTGGGGAAGGTTCTGTTCAGACTCATCCTGACGGCGTTTGATCCCACAGCGCCGACACCATCCCTCCCTTCAACCGCTGCTGCCTGTCCTGTGAGTTCAAGTGCGGCTATGTGGACGTGTCGTTCAGCCACGACATGCAGTTCTTCCTGCTCAACTGCAAAGGTGAGTCTAGTCTTCTGAAATGTGATGAAATTTTAGAAAAGAAAGTTTAGATTTTTTATCTTACAGTCAACATCAAACTTTCTCTGAGTCCATTTTTACAAAAATCTAGAATAAAATAGCTAAAATGTTTGTACCTTTTACAAATATCGCAGCTTTACTGTGTGCTTCCTTCTGTGAAATAACATTTATTTTAGGCCCAGACATCCCGAGTGTAGCGGTTTACAGAACCGAGGACAAACAGAGTGAGTATTTGCTCCCCGAGAATCCATCGTGGGATCGTTTGATATTTGAAGATTTTCCTCTGGATCTCCAGAGATGTACGACGTGGAGACAAACCAGCAGGTGAACATCACCTACAACAACCTGCAGACCCCCCGAGTGGAGAACAAGACCATCAACATAGACGATTACAGTACGTGTGTGTTCACGGTCGCCGCGGAGGTCCTGCTGAAAGCAAAGAGGCTCAGAGTTTGTTTGTTTCTTCTGCAGCTCTGACGATGCAGATTCTGAAGCCGGCGGGATTCATAAACACCGCCAGCTACCCGTTACTGCTGCTCGTGTGAGTGGGAAATCTTTACCAAAAAAAACGTCACGCTCGAGGGAATCCAGAAGACCTCCATGTGAAAAAACAACTTGGAAATGATGCAAAAAAAACTTGATATTTTAATCATGATTATACAGTTTTTTGCCCCCAAAATCAGAAAAACTTTTGTTTTCTGAGACATATTTTCTGCAGAGCGGTTGTAGTATATTCAATATCAATTGAATCTATTTTTTTTAGTAACATTTATCTTCTTGTAAATTTACGATAAAAAAGTCACAACTGTTTAATTACACAAATACATATTTATTATTTAAAAATTACAACTTATTTTCTCATAAATTTACAATTTTTATTCTCGTAAATTTAATTTACCTCTGAGTTGTGACCGTTGATGCAAAGTAAGCCTTCTGATATTTCCCATCATCCCTTTGTGAGTATTTTCTACGTCAAAAATAATCTCTTTTAAACAGCATTCCACAACAGTTTGAATAAAAAATATAAAAAAATGCAAATTTAAGCTTCATTTTGTTTATATACGTCATTAGAAAAATGTTAAAAGCAGCAAAAACATTTTTTAATCATTTTAACTAAGAAGCAGAACATTTTCTGTGCAAATTCTGATCTACTTGAGATGTAAAATTTTACGCAAACATTAGAAATATGAAGATTTATAGACAGAAAAATAGATTTGTCAAGCCAAAAACGGAACCTACTTACTTTAGTAAAGTAACAAGTAGTGAATTACTTCTCAAAATAAGTAATGAGTTACGTAATTTCACTTTAACTTCATCCAGTATCTGAAGTAAAGTAATAAATTACTCTTTAAAAGGAATATATTGACAGTAAATGTGTCTTATGTGTTTGGTTCTCAGAGACGGCACCCCCGGTGGACAGATGGTGACGGAGCAGTTCCAGGTGGACTGGGCCACGGTTCTGGTCAGCAGCTTCAGCACCATCGTGATCCGCTTCGACGGCCACGGCAGCGGCTTTCAGGGCACCAACCTGCTCCACAAGGTCCGCAGGAAACTGGGGAAGCTGGAGGAGCGGGACCAGCTGGAGGCTCTCAGGTTGACCTTTGACGTCAGATCGGGTCGGGACGGGAACTTAAAGGATTTGGACGTTTTTCAGCTGTTGGTTTTGCTCTGCAGGGTTATCTCCAAAGAGCCGTACATCGATAAGAGCCGGATGGGCGTTTATGGAAAGGTGAAGTCAACGTTTGACTCTGCTGGATGTTGTCGTGAAGCTGAACTGATGTTTGTGTTCTCCTCGCAGGCGTACGGAGGATATTTAGCGACGATGCTTTTGAGCTCGGAGGAGTTCACACAACTGAAATGTGGAGCGGCCGTCTCCCCCATCACAGACTTTGAGCTTTATGGTATAATAATTAGGGATGTCCAGATCGGGGTTTCTTTGGGCCCAATCCGATTTGATTTTGTGGATTTTCCAATACCAAGTCCTGATCCGATACTTTTGTAACACATTAAAACGAACAAATTGATTTTATTTATACTTAATTAGTTAGTTAGTTAGTTAGTCCTTTATTTCGAACATACAAAGTACATGGTAAAAAAAACAAGAAAACAACAACGGAAAATTTTATATAAATTATAAATAAAAGATATTACACCTCAATTATGTAGTTCGAAATGGAGTAGGAAGAAGTTTAAAAATCCTACCCCCTAACAATAAATCTTAATTTTAATCTTTAATATAAACTATTTCAGAAACAGAAATTAATTACCTAATTACTTAATTAAACTTCTTTTATCATTAAAAACAATATAAAACTTCTGTGAAGTAGCTTTAATAAACAAGTAAAAATAGAGCAAATATAAACTAGGAAAAAAATAACTATTTTCTAGTTATATGAGTGATAATCATGTGAGAAAGTTTAGTGACTTTAGCTTTAATATCTTTAGAGCTTTTGAACATTGATTACTCGATCGACATCGGTTGTTGTCCCCCAATCAGTATTGAACATTTAATTTATTCTTATTATGATCAGTAATTTATATTTCTAGCTTATTATTCTGAATAAATACTCCATTAAAAGTCTGCGTGTCATGAAAGGATATTGCCTGAAGCTAACAAAATCAGTAAAAAAAAAAAACAATTCTGTTCAGTCAAGCTAGCAAGATGTTCACAGATACAGACTTCCGGGATCAATAACTCTTGTTAAAACGCTTTAAACTAACAGCTAGTGTCTCAACTGAGTGTTCCAAACGCAAACAGTGACATACGAAAGCATTTCAATAGAAAAAAAGATCAGAATTTTGTTTCTTTTTCATGTTAAACCGACAGAGACAGCTACAGAGCAGATGCTAACTGCGCTAATCGCTAGCTCTGTGATATAACTCCGTAGGACCTGAGCTGTTCGTTGATATGCCTGTTTTATTTTTCTGACAGATAAATAAAACTTAAAAAATAACTGCTGTGGCAATAAAACAAAATAAGTTAAAACATAATCCCATAATCTTCAAATAATAATAATAATAAAATAAATTTTAAAAAATGGCTGTAATGATTTTAGCTAGCTACGAGTACTCTTTTTTTTAATTTTTTACAGAAACAATGACAGTCCACACTATGTGCCGATAACATTTTCTCATTTGCCAGGAAAATGAACAAAAAAAATTTTAAATAAATAAAATTAA
Organism: Oryzias melastigma; assembly: GCF_002922805.2. Classification (NCBI taxonomy): domain Eukaryota; kingdom Metazoa; phylum Chordata; class Actinopteri; order Beloniformes; family Adrianichthyidae; genus Oryzias; species Oryzias melastigma. Next base: position 9,162,630 of record NC_050528.1, read on the forward strand.
ATTAAATAATGCCATGAATTTAAAAATAATAATAAAGGCAAAGGATTCTGCTACAGTTTATGTGACCACGCTTCAAATGCTCTAAAAGCTTTTTTGTTTGTGCAGGATTTAATAACATTTATATACAGTGTCATTTCTTTTGCCATGAATACTCATACTAAAACAAAGTCATCATTAGTTTTTAAGAATTTTAAATGAAGATATGCATCACATTTGATTAAAAACGCTCAATAGTTCTGAAGATATTAAAGCTAAAGTAACTAAACTTTCTCTCATGACTAATTACCACCTATATTTACTAGATAACATATGTTTTTAGGTTATAGTTACAGTATTTTTACTTATTTGTTAATGCTACTTCACACAAATGCACAATTAAGTGTTGAATGCTAAAATAATTTTTAGCATTTTTTCAATGACGACTTTAAATCTTGTAAATTTACAAGAGAAAAAGTTGCAACTGTTAAATTACGAGAATAAATATTTAGGACTTAAAAATTTATAACTTTTTTTCTCATAAATTTACGACTTTTATTCTTGTACATGTGTTTTTTTTCTCATAAAGTTTCAAGAATAAAAGTCCTAAATTTAAGATATTTAAAGTTGTACGTTTATGAGAAAATAACTCGTAATATTACCTTTTGTTGTGGCCCTGATACTCTGTCGTAGTTTATTAACTGTGTTAATGTTTTAAAGTCAAAGTCAAAAGTCCCACTATTTGTCACGCACCTAGGTGTGTGAAATTTGTTCTCCGCATTTGACCCATCCCCTGGGGGAGCGGTGAGCTGCAGACACAGCCGCGCTCGGGAACCATTTGGTGGTTTAACCCCCCCGTCCATCTCCTTAGTGCTGATTGTCAAGCAGGGAGGCACTGGGTCCCATTTTTAGAGTCTTTGGTATGACTCGGCCGGGATTTGAACCCACGACCTTCCAATCTCAGGGCGGACACTCTACCACAAGGCCACTGAGCTTAAATGTGTTACCAAAGTATCAGATCGGGACTCAGATACTCAAAATCAAATGACTATATCGGATCAAACCCAAAAAAACTAACTTAAGAGGAACATTTATTTCCTAAAGATGTAACAAAAACCTTTCTAATCTCACCTGTCTTCACAGCTTCTGCGTTTTCTGAGCGTTACCTCGGCCCAAAGACCGACTCCAGAGTTTATGCAGTAAATAGTCCAACTTTTTATCCAGATTCTGCACGTTCTTTAAGCAGAACAAAACTAAACTCCTCCTTTCCATCCTCCAGATGACAAACTTAGCAAACAGAGCGGGCCAGCTGCTGGAGAAACAGTTCTTGATAATCCACCCGACGGCTGACGGTAGCACACTTTAGAGACACTTCACTGAATGACTAACATCCATCTGATGTTGAGACTCCAACAGGCTTTAACTATCTCCTTTTCTCCTCCACAGAAAAAGTTCACTTCCAGCACACGGCCAAATTCATCAACCATTTAATCAGCGAGAAGGCCAATTACACTCTGCAGGTGAGCCTCACTGGAAACATTAACTTCAGTTTATTCAAATGTTTTGTTTCCTCAAGCGAGTGCTATTGATATGTAGGTAGCTTTATTTTGAAAATCTGAAACTGGAGAACCCATGGGGTCAAATTTGGCCCTTTTTTATGTTTACTGTTTATTTTTGGTTTTTTAAAATGGATTTTTATGCCTTAAATTTTTTGGCTGGTGTTTATTTCTGTTCAATCAAAATTACTTAATTACCTTTAAATCAAATGTAGCTTTTATTTAACTAAAAACATAGTTAAAGGCCAAACCTGAGATACGTAGTAGAGAATAAATCATTGAGAACATTCGACGGCTCCATAAAGGTTTATTTACAGTTGTGGAAACAAAGACCAACTATTTTAAAATGTAAAATAATATGGAGAGAAAATAGACTCACTCTGATTTGTACGCAAGTAATTCCTGATTTTTGCGCATCTAAGGATTAAAAACATTTTGAAACAAAATGTACACATTTACAAATTAAAAATTACAACAGCTTGAAACTAATTACACACAATAATCTTTAAAAATGACACACAAATTGCTTGTAACACAGTTGTTACACAGTTTGTGGTTTTGTTTGTGTGCGTAACAAACGACTCGTGCGTCATTTTTTAAAGATTTGCATCTGTTATTAGTTTCAAGCTGTTGAAATCTTTATTTGTACATGTGTAAATTGTATTTTGGATTTTATTTTTGTGATTTTTGTACTCATACACATAATATATAACACAAAATCAAGGTGATACTTATTTCTCTCCATAAAATAAATAAGTTTCTTCTTTTCTACCTAAATATTTTTGTTGGATGTCAGCTAAAACTCATATATCAGTTATGATTTAAGCGTTTTCAATGGTTGCCAAGAATGTCCTTCCCTAAAATTTACCTTCAAAACAGTTATAATATTTACATATTTTTAAAAACGGAAGTTTTAAAAGTGTCTCAACTGTATGTTTTTAAACTGTTGTTAGTGAAGGTTCTCGTCTATCAG
>NC_050528.1:9165289-9165428 GCF_002922805.2 Oryzias melastigma
AACGGAAGTTTAAAAAGTGTCTCAACTGTATGTTTTTAAACTGTTGTTAGTGAAGGTTCTCGTTTATCAGATGATGTCGTGTTGAAGTTGAATAAATGGAATCTGACATTAAAATTCTTTTTCCTTGAAATGTTTCATC
>NC_050528.1:9166680-9169588 GCF_002922805.2 Oryzias melastigma
CTTCCCTAAAATTCACCATAAAACAGTAATAATATTAACATATTTTTAAAAATGGAAGTTTAAAAAGTGTCTCAACTGTATGTTTTCAAACTGTTGTCGGTGAAGATTCTCATTTATCCAGATGATGTCGTGTTAAAGTTGAGTAAATGGAATCTGAAATTAAAATCTGTATCCTTGAAATGTTTCATCTCTTTTCCAATCTAAGTGCTGGTTCCGGTTTTCTTCACCAGATTTGCACTAAAGTTAAACTTGTATTGGTCTCCCTTAAAAATGTTAATTTATTTTTTTAGTTTTTAGTTTTGTGTAACCTTGATGTCAACTTGGACAAAAACTGCACAAAAATGGACAAATAAATACACGTCTTACCCTTCGACTGTATATGAGAACTGGACTGAGTAAGTGTGACATCACCCATAGAAGATGACATGGCTCCAACAAAATGAAGTCAATTCAGTCACCTTACTTTTGCAATAGAGACGGCGCTATTTTGGAGCCAGACAATGATTGTTAAGAGTCTGTTTCAATCATCGTTTCTATGGCAACCAGTTTCACCAATCAGAAGTGAGCTTGTTGGGAGTCCACATCCCTTCCACTTGAAAGCGGGCTACACTAAATATGTCGGTCGTGGGAGCCAGTAGGTACCACGTACTTGTATCGAGGCATCTGATTGGATGGTTTATAACTTAACTTTTAATATAGGAAAAAAAAAATACAATTTGCAAGAACATGTAAAAAAAAAAATGGTACCAGAGCAAGAATAGTTTTTCAAACACATATGATGACAGTAATAGTTGTTTATTTTTCAATGTGGAACTTCCTGTCACTGCTCAGTCGATCCAGTTCTCTTTCACAGTCAATCGGTTTAACTGTAACCAGTTAGTTGTAGAATTATTTGTTAGCTAAAACTCTTTATATGTGTGGTGGCCTACAGATTTACCCGGACGAGGGTCACTTCCTGCACAGCGAGGGGGCACGGCAACACCTGAGCCAGTCTTTGGTCAACTTCTTTGAGGAATGCTTCCGGGTGCCGGACATGCCGACGGACGACCAGCAGGAAGAAAACGAGGGCGACAGCTAAGCCCGATCCCAATCAGCCTCCGCCAGCGACTGGACCACCACAGCACAATATGCAACCGATTCTTCACAATGCACAGAACCCCCCCCCTCCTCTGATTCTGCCTCACCTGAAGCACCTGCATGTGAAACCAGGGCCTCCGCTCACCCCCCCACCCTCTCATGATTGCTGCTGTGTCAGGTAGAGGCGATCATTCTCCGTGGATGAACGGATCAGCACTCCCTCTAGTGGACAAACGGAGGATCTACATTTAAAACTCCTTCACTCTGAAGCAGGAAGCACTTCTTGCAGCAAAACAAAACCCCACAAGGACACATCATCACGTCAAGATCGGAGTCTTTACAAGGCTGCCCGTTTCTGATAACCTTGCCAACTAACTTGCTGAATCCAGTGGTCATCAGAGTGTTTATTGCTACTCGTTTCTGTCCAGTGTCTTGCAGTGACGGCCTACTGTGTGGACATTAACTGCAGTCCTGCGTTGCTTTAGAAAAATCAAGGCACAATGTTTTACTTGTGTTGTACTCAAAACGTCAACGGAAAAAAAAAAGGTATTTATGGTCATCTTTTCAGTGTTCACACACTTGTGACATTACCTGGTGTTGTTCTAGTCACTGTGCCTTACAGCGGGGTCGGGACGGCGGGAGAAAACGACCAAAAAGGGAAAGTTTGGAGCAAAAGTTTGTCACTCTTCTTCTTGGAAGGACCGGAGCTTAAAATAAAAGAACTGACCCACAAAAATGTAAACAATTTTTGGTTTCTGAATATTTCCAATCCAAACCTGTGAGTTAACCACTTCTTTTACTTGGTAAATTTCCGTGTGTGTTCTTGACTCGGTCCTCTTCATGTCACTTCTGTTAGTATCTCAGTGGTTTCTAGACAGCTGATGTACAAAGTGTATAAACTGACATTGTTTTTATGTCTTTATGTTGTATGTGCAACTTGTATATAAAGCATTTTGAAATGCACTTTTCTCATATTGACTTCTCTTACAATCCAACGATGGAACGTCTTTGTTTAAGTGTGGAACTGGAAACATTTAGAAAAATATAATTATGGATTTAAACCACAAAAACAATTTATCCTTATTTCTCTGCACAAGCTAATTGGGTAAATACTGGGATTTTTAGGGCTAATTTGGCATTTTGTTGATATTTTAGGAATATGCTAAATATTTTCCAGTTTTGTAAGCTAATTTGGCATTTAGGTAAAAGTCAAACAATATTCTGGGTTTTTTTTTTTTTTTAAAGTTCTTTTTAATCTATTTTCAAATTTAGCTCTTATTTTAGCATTAAGCTAGCTCTTTTGGCTATTTTGGCATTTACTGAGGGGTTTTAGGCTATTTTGGAGTTTAGCTTACATTTTAGCTACTTGCTAGCTTTTAAAATATTATTTTTTTAGGCTAATTTGTCATTTAGCTAATATTTTAGAAATATACTAGTTATTTTGACTAAATTAGACATTTTTCCATTTTTTTAAAGATAATTTGGTATTTAGCTAATAGTTAACATGCTGGACTTTTGCCTGTTTTAGAATTACTGCTTCTTTTTTTGCCATTTTGGCATTTATCTGTTATTTTAGTAATATACTTTCTCTTTTAGTATTTATCAAGGTTGTTTGGGCTATTCTGGAGCTTAGCTTACATTTTAGCTACTTGCTAGCTTTTTTATGCTAATTTGGTAAAATATTGTAGTTGTTTTTAGGCTAATTTTTCATTTGGCTAATATTTTACTAACACACTAGATGTTTTTGCTAAATTAGGCATTTTTCCAGGTTTTTTTTTAAACTTTAAAATGTCATTTAGCTAATAGTTAACATGCTTGCCTTTTGGCTGTT
>NC_050528.1:9171301-9184050 GCF_002922805.2 Oryzias melastigma
ATCTAGAAGCCATAGATTTGATTAATTTTCTAATGCAAAAGATATTTAATGATTTCCATAAACAAAAGTTCAGTTTAGAGTTGTAAAAAGAGAAATTTGACATTAAATGAGAGAATTTGTGTATTTTTCTTGCTTTAAACCCCAATGATTTAAGGGAAATTTTAAACATTAAATTGTGTTTTTGAGAAGGAGACAGAGTAAAAAAACGTTTACCACTGTTAAAAGATTTATTTCCAGTATTTCAGGAGTCCCCCCGCCACACAGTCAGAGGAGCGCTGCACCGATACAAATGATGGAAAACTCGAAGTGCGTTTCTCCACGGAGACGCCAAACCGCCTCCATCTCCCAAACGTTCAGGTCTTCTCCTCACATCGTATTCCTATTCCTTACAGCTGATGTAAAAGCAAAGTAAAGCAGCTAAAAGGTGACATTTAAATTACTTTAAAATTCAAGTTCTGTTTAAAAAAAAACATGAAAAACAGGAGGATAAATGAGTATAAAACAGGTTAAGAGCAGACTGGAATGCCTTGAGAATGGAAGCTCGGCATCAGTGTCGAATGAGTCGCCATGGAAACATCATTCACAGTTTCTCAAAGACAGTATGGCACCCTAAACAATTCGTCGAGGCACTTTCTTTAACAAAGAAACATTTCCTGATTGATATCTTCTTTTGCGGATGTTTTTTTTTTTTTCAAGCACACGGAGATGACGTTTTTTTTTTTTCCCATTTGCATAAGTCCAGTGTCTCCTCGTCGGAACGTCGTACCTTTGGAAAGGCCTCTTGGACAGCAGAGTCACACACAGGCTGTACCAAAAAAAACACACTTCAAGTACAGAGAAAAATGGGGCTATGTACACTCTTGACTGAAGCCCGAGCGTGTAAAGCTTTTAGTCGGTATTACAGCGAAAGCACGTCTGTACATTCTTCATTTGGTTCCTGCAGCCGCACTCACTTTATGGAACTTTCTTTACATAAAAATACTTCCTCTGCAACACTAACTACTTCCTATTAGTAACCTTAAAGTAAACTCAACAGGAACTTCTATGGGGAGGATTTCCTCCTGAGTCATAAAAAAATAAGAAAAATAAAGGATATAAACAACGTTTCATGCCAGCAGTAGGTTTGAGTTCTGTAAACATGCTCGCCGGTCGCACGGCGCTCAAGCGTTCCTCACAGGTACTGGTAGAAACGGGAATGGACCACCTGGGAACTGGTGAGCTTATGGGGGTGTGCGGTGGCGGACAGGCTCAGGTTTTTACTGGGCGGGGCTTCGGAGGGTCCCGGGTTCTGCGGCTCCCCCTGCTGTTCGGAGAGGTCGAAGCTGACCTCGGGGTTGCTGGTGCGGTGGCGCTCTCTGGCGATCCAGTCTCCGATGGAAAAGTCCTGAGAGCTGCACTTGGGTTTGAGCCGGTCCACGGCCGACAGCTCCGACCGCGAGCCGGAACCACCGCCCTGCTGCGACCACACCCCCAAGACGGACAGCTCCTCGAAGTCCCTCTGCCCGCCCATGGTGTGCCGGCGCCGGATGTTCTTCTTCTTCTTGCTGCGGGCCTCCGGCGACCGGCTCCTCTGACTGCCCACGCCAAACATGTCATCGGCGGACATCCGCAGCCGGACCTTCAGCCGGTCGGTGATCTTCAGCTTCCACGCCGGCTCCGACTTGTCCAGCTCGTTCCGCGAGGAGGCGCTGAGGCTGCCGGTGGAGCGTCCCTTCACCGACCCGGACCCGCGGGACAGTCTGCTGGAGTCCTTCTCCAGAGACGACTCGCTGTCGGTTTTCTGCTGGGCGGACTTCTTCCTCGACAGCGTGTCGCACTCGATGAGCCTCTGGGTGGGGAAGGCTCGGGAAACTTCCTCCGGCTTCCCGACGGTGAACACCGACAGGTCGCTCTCGCTGTCCGTCTCCACCGGCCGCCCCTCGCTGATCAGCTCGCTCCTCTCGTCGTCGGCGTCGTCGCCGCCGCGGCTCTCCGACACCGACTGCACCTCGGGGCTGAGCGCGCCGTGTTCGGCTCCGGTCAGGAAGGTCATGGACGAGGTGGTGGAGTAGTCCGAGGTGATGGAGCAAACCTCGGCTCCCGGACACGCCCCCTTCCCTCGCCTGGTTCTGGGCGCCGACGCCTGGGAGCTGGTGCTGTTCATCGTACCGAGGTCGGACACCACGTCGTCGTAGCTGGTGGACGACTCGTGGGCCGTCTGCACGGAGTAGCTGAGATTCGGGAAGGGGAAGGGGTACGGCGACGCCGTTTGGAGGGCGGGGGGCGTGTGCTCTGGAGACAGGTAGTGAGGGGGGTACGGCTCGTCCCGCACGGGCTTGTCCAGCTCCTCCTCCGAGCTGTCCCTGCACCTCTCTTTGTCGTCCGTCTGCACGTCCGCCTGCGTCTGCAGAGGCGGCTGCTGGCCCTCCGTCTGCACCTCCTCCTTAGTGAAAACGGCGTCCAGGTCGTCGTCTGAGCTGTTGGCCACAGATTTGTCCTTGGGCTTCTTGCGTTTGCGGTTAGCAAAGAAGGAGGTGAGCACTAATCTGGAGGAGTCACTACATGCTGAGTCTGCGGCACAAAGAGAGAACCGTTAGTGAGTTTAGGGAGTCTCTACGACTGCGTTTTTATGAGACGTGAAGCAGATGACGCCAGAGGATGCGCAGTCACACCGAGCAGGAAAGACTGGAGATGAAGGATGAGGTGGAGAACCCGGCAGGAGATCCGAGGCACAGGAAGCGGCTCATGCTTCGATGGATCGACGGCACATTACGGACAAACACGGCGGTCACAGAGCGTCACACCGAGCCAACTGTAGACGCCACAGAGGAGACGGACGGGTGGTCGGCTCCGACTCGGAGGGTTAGGGGGGCCTGAGCTGAACAGGTGCGTCATTAACCCTTTAACACCCGAGTAGCTCTTTGAGCGTTTATGGAAATCAATATAAATTGGTTGATTTACGTAGAAAAAAGCGGCTTTTAGCCGCTTTTTTCTACGTAAATCAACCAATTTATATTGATCACTTCAATAGTGTGAAATGTTACGAGTTACGATAAAGAGCTAAAGTTCTGGCACTAAAGGGTTAAAATGTTGCCTGCCACCATAAAAAACAACCCAAAAACATCTAGTTTTGCTATAATTTATCTTATCGTACTTAATCCGTTCTGAGCGTTTTAGTCAATGACTTATTTAGGCTAAAGATGCTACGCTAGCCGGTTACCGTTGTCCAGGGACGCCATATTGAAAAGGTGATTTTCCAGTGTGATCGTAGCACAGCAGGAAACGAGCGTCAATCCTTTTCCAATATGGCGTCCAACTTAAGCTAGCGTAGCAGCTGTAGCCTGTATGGCTCATTGGTTTAAACATGAACTGTCTTTAATTATGATGAAAAATGTACTTTGGGGAAACAATAAAAGTCTGAATTCACTCACTACTTTTAACGGAATAATTAAAAAAGGGTGATGAGCGTGTGTCAGAAATGCACTAAAGTAAAAAAAAATGAGGTCAAATCAGATCCGCCTTAAAGTGAAAGAAAAACTTGATTGTAAATTAGAGAAAAAATATTAACGTTTGCAGAGGTTTTAACCCAAAATTGACAGAAATGTTGAAAATTTGAGAAAAAAATGTTACTTTTTGAAAAGTTTATAACACATACTTGACAAAAATGTTGAAAATGTAAGAAAAAGTATTAACATATGAAACGTTTTTAACTCAAACTTGACAGAAATACTAAAAATTTAAGAAAAAATATGAACGTTTGAAATGTTTTAACTCAAACTTGACAGAAATGTCAAAATTTGAGAAAAAGTATTAACATATGACATGTTTTTTTAAAAAAAATTGACAGAAATGTTGAAAATACGAGAAAAAATAGAAATGTTTGAAATGTTTTTACCTCAAAATTCAAATCAATACTGAAAATTTGAGAAAAAAAATTAACATTAACAAATGTTTTTAAGTCAAACTTGACAGAAATACTAAAAATTTAAGAAAAAATATGAACGTTTGAAATGTTTTAACTCAAACTTGACAGAAATGTTAAAATTTGAGAAAAAACATTAACATTTGAAAAGGTTTATCACTAAAGCTCGACAGAAATGTTGAAAATACGAGAAAAAATATAAATGTTTGAAATGTTTTTAACTCAAAATTCACAACAATACTGAAAATGTGAGAAAAAAATTAACATTTAAAACGTTTTTAACTCAAACTTGACAACAATATTTGAAATTTAAACTTTTTTTGTTCTTTTTTCCAAATGTAACATTTTTAAATATTCAATAATTTTTCAAGTTTACTTTTTTTAATTATAATATTCCCTCCAAGTTTATTTTATGTACTTTTAAGTTTAAAACTGTTATATTTTTTTTTCTTTAAATTTACGATGTCGTTTTTCATTCACTTTAAGATCGGACCACATAGAGAAGCTTAGAGTCGTGATTCAGTTCAGACAAACCCCGACTCTGGTGTAGCTACTTTATATTTTAACTGACAGACACGTTTCAGTTTATTTTTTCTGATTTAATGAGTGTTTGGATTCAAAAGGTTTGAGAGGAAGTGATGTCAATCATGTAAGAGAAGATGAGAAAGTGTGATCATGTTTAACGAGACAGTTTTAAATGGAAAACATAAAGGATAGTAAATAAATTAAATTAAAAGAGCAGCAAACACTGTAGTGCTGTGGCTGGTGTGAGCTCTGTCTGTCTGTCTGCATCAGTGGAGGTACTAAGTTCTTCCTGGGGCGGGACGTGGACCGCTTCTGTGTGAACACGCGTGTGCTCGGGAACGCCCAGCCCCCCCCAGACATCATGACACATTATCCACAGAACCTGCGGTAACCGTACCATGCTACTTGTCCTTGCGATCAGCTTTAAAGACAACAAGAGACAGTAGAAGGGCTTTCAGAGAAGGTGCAGCAGCATCGCTCTGTATCCCCTCAATGTAGGGTATTGGTTTAAATATGAGACGTGCACACCACAGGAATAAATGACAAACATCGACTTCTCTTTCTTTCTTTTTATCTTTTTTCCTCCTTTCGCCCCAAATTTAAAAGAGCTGTGGGTTTCTGCAGACTAGGCAGCTACACTGGGCACAACACTCGTCCTTCTTCCTACAGTCCCAGCTGTCCATCACTGACAAAACAGAGTCCATCAGTGACATCATCGAGTGATAGACGCCGCCCACTTGGCCTGTGTCAAGATTGGGGTAATGTGTGAGTGCGGGACAGGGGTAAGGGAGAAAAACAACACACTACACACAGCAGGTTGACAGGTCAGACGGGTTAAAACTTTCATGGCTTCCTTTTGGTTTGCTCTGATTTCTCTTTTGGAAAGAACATGCCGGGAATTTGAGAGAGACGAGGAGGAGGGAAAGAAAAGAACTGAAAGAAAAGGAGGAGTCGTCAACACAAATAAGGCGAAAGACGACTTCGGCAAATAAATGAATAAATAAACAAATAAGAAAGGCAAAGAAATCAATAAAACTTGGACAATTTTGTCCAAATGCAAAGAAGTTTTTAAAGTAAAAATACAAATTAACCTAAAAATAATGAATTTTTTTTACAAAAAAAGCTAACTTAATCAAAATAAAGTAAAATAAAATAAAAATCCTCACTCTTTTGGTTAAAAAGATTTACTCTAATAAGTACAATATGAGCAATCAAAGCAATGATAATAATAATGCAGTAAATGTTAGCAGTCCTTTAACGTATCGAGGAAAAATCGCTGCTGAGTTACCTGAGACTTCACCTGGAGAGGTTGAGCTGCGCCGGATGTTGGGGAGCAGGTGGTCGATGTTGGGCACAGGCTGGGACTGAACTGTGCCCTCCTGGTCTGCGGTAGTCTGGAGTAGAAACACGCAAATGAGTAAAACAGGTTCAGATTTTAGGGTCCAACTGAAGCGTGAGGCGTTTCGTACGATTGGGTCTTCTTCGTTCTCCTCTGTGAAGAACCAGTCGTACTGCTGGATGAGGTTCTCCACTATCTTGCACTGATCCGGCATGTGGTTGACCATGTTGGTCATGTCGTCTTCTGAGGTCCGGACCAGAGTGGGGCCAAACATGATGGCCAGGTTACGAGGCTCCATCTGAACACAAGGGCCGGAGAAAAGACGTCGATCAGAAGCTTCTTCAGATTTTTGAAATTTAAATAAAATTATAATAATTGTATAATAATCTGTGGTTATTTATATCTATTACAAAAACTGTAAACATAAAATTCTAATAAATTTCTGATTTCTTCAACTCAGGAGTAAATGTATCCAAAATAACGAGGTGAAATATATCAAAGACTATCACTTCTGTCCAGCAGAGGGCGCTGTAGGTAAAAGGACTTCATCTGCTGTAAGTTAGGAGCCAGTAGAGAGACAGGAGATCAGTCTGAAAGCTTTTATAGTTGTAGGAAAGAAGTTCATGAATGTACAGAAAACTCACTAATAAACTTCTCTAAGTAAAACAAACAAAAAAAAATGTTTTTTGATGATCAGAATTATTAAAGCAGCTGTAGCTGTAGTCAGTATTAGGTGACAACAGATGTCTATGAAAGTCCTGAATGGATGGCAGCAGCGTGATCGTTTCTCATGCAGCGCTGCCTGGGGCCCAAAGGTCACGCGCATCCAGCAGAGCGGAGAATCTGTTCCCATCGCTCAGAAAAGCATTTTGACACACGATGACAAAGAACGGCATTTAGATTAGAAAAACCGTCCGGACGGTAAATAAATCTGTTAAGGCTGAACTTGCAGAGCTCTGTCATCACAGCAACAGTGATGGACTTACCTTGTTTTTTTCACAGTTGTCAGAAACCCTCTTCAGGTGAGCGCAAAGGAATTTAAGAGTTTCAAAATGATGTTTTGGAAGTTCATAGACCTGCAAAGACAACAGAGAGTTCAACAGTTCTGCCTGATCCTCCAGTTAACGTTCTCCGCTCTGAACCGGACTCACCAGTCTCTTGAGCTTCTTGAGTCTCTCCACTGGGTCTTCAGTTTTACTAGCTTCAATAAATTCATCATATTTGTCTGTAAACAGAGCAGGAAAGCTTAAGTTAGACATGCTAACAAACGTGTTAAAGTCAAGGCCCGGGGGCCGGATCCGGCCCTCCAGATCATTTTATTTTATTGTTATTAATGGTCCGATGTTATCTTGTGCTTATTTCTAACTTGTATAAATTTGACAAAATACATTTTTATGGAGAGTAAATTATAAATATAGTATATTGAAAGTTATTTAAGGTTTAAGTTGATTTATTCTGGAATAATATTCCTGTATGTTTTTATTCATAGTTATGTTACAGTTTTAACGTTTTAAAAATTATAATTTTGTTAGCTTTTTGGACTATTTTGGCATTTACTAAGATTGTTTTAGGCTGTTTTGGAGTTTAGCTAATATTTCAGCTACATGCTAGCTATTTTGGCTAATTTAGGCTTTTTTTTCTAGGTTTTTTAGGCTATTTTGGAGTTTTGCTATTTTTTAAGCTACATGCTAGCTGTTTTCACTAATTTAGGTATTTTTTAAGCTGTTTTGGAGTTTTGCTAATATTTAAGCTGCATGCTAACAGTTTTGGCTAACCTAAGTCTTTTCAGCCATTAGCTTCAGTGATTTCAGCCATTAATTTAAGCATCTTCTTTTTTTTAGGCTGTTTAAGAGTTTGGCTAATATTTACTCGTTAGCTGTTTGGGCTAATCAAGGTTTTTTTTTTCTTTTGTTATTTAGGCTGTTTTGGAGTTTGGCTAGTATTTCAGCTACATGCTAGCTGTTTCGGCTTATTTAGCCTTTTTTAGGCTATTTCGGAGTTTTGCTGTTTTTTTCAGCTACACGCTAGCAGTTTTGGTTAACCTAAGTCTTTTCAGCTATTAGCTTCAGTGATTTTAGCAATTAATTTAAGCATCTTTTTTATTTTTTAGGCTACTCTTGAGTTTGGCTAATATTTACACGCTAGCTGTTTTGGCTAATCTAGGCTTTTTTTTAGTGGGCCATTCTGAAGTTTAGGTAATTTTTCAGCTGCAGGCTAGCTGTTTCAGCTAACCTAAGTTTTCTTTTAAAGTATTTTAAAGCTAATTTGGCATTTAGTTAATATTTCAGCTATTAACTTTATCGCTTTTTGCTGTCAATTTCAGCATCTTCAGCTATCAGCACTAGCATCTTCAGCGGCCAAATTCAGCATTCACACTAGCATTATCACAGGTAGTGATATATATCTAGTTCATAATTATGTTAAAAAGTTACAGTCCTGTGCTAACAGATAAAAACAACATTCACCTGCATTAGGACAGCCTTACCGTTTGTAAAAAGAGGTTCTGGAAGTTTCCGAAAAAACAGTTTTAGTAAACTGCTAATGACGCTCAAGTCCTGCCATTTCTGTGGAGAAAACAAACACATTACCCACAGCAGAAATCAATCTGTGCTGAAGGATGCTGTCGGAGCAGAGCCACACTGCGCTCCCGTCGGTGAGTCACTCACCTCCTCCTGGAGGTCGATGTCCGCCATGCCTTTGGTATTGAGCTCCTCCTGCATGCTGGAGATGGCGGCTTTCTTCCCAGGAACCCTGTAGATCCCCGTGAACTCCAACCCTCGCTCCTCCACCACTTGACAGCACAGCTCCACGATGAGCGGAACAAACTGCAGGAGAACAGCCGACAGAAGACAAGCTCTTATGTCAAGATATTTGTGATCTATTGAGATTGAGTAGGAATTTTGTTTTAAATTAAAAAAACATAATGTATATGACATAAAAAATATTTAGAAAAACCTAGAGTTGGCTAGAGTTTCTACGCTAGCTTGTTGCATATGCAAAGTTTGGACGCCATATTGGAAAGGGCAAGATTCCTGTTTACTGATGTGGTACAATCGCACAAACAAAGCAGGAAAAACAAGAATGCGACTTTTCACAAGTAAAGTATTAGTGTCAGCTAATAAAGAAGAACTTCTAGAAAACATTTTAGGAAGATCTGAGAGATTAAAACTAACCAGGGAAATGTCTGAGTTCCTTCCCTACTCACTACATAGGGCACTATATAGTGCGTTCGCCATTTTCCGAATCTACAATTCCAAAATTAAGTCCACTGGATAGTTCCCAGAAGTCTTTGCTTGTTTACCGACATGTCCAATATGGCGTTGCTCTTTACTAGGGATGTAAAAGATGTTAGATACGTATCGAAAATGAATCGAGCAACTGCAGGATAGTTTGAAAACCACAGATATGAACAGAATTCTGTTGGTTAAAATGTACAAAATCAATCAAGAAGTAAATAATGGATTTCTGGCAAACTAGTTTCTCTTTCCGTTTTTATTTCCTACCTTCTTTGTCATTTTTATGTACATGTGATGCAAACAAAAAGACGTCCAATCAGAAGCTTGGCTGTCAAATGTTATACATTATTATTTATAGATTTAAATACCGTATGAATCAAAAATATCGAAATTTTAGCGTTTTTAGTAAAAAAAATAATAATAATTGAACTATCTAATTGGCAAAAAGTTAGTTGAATCCTTTATGTATCGAATTGGTGGACCGTGTATCGAATCATGTGAGAGAGAAAGTCTTACTCTTTACGTATCTAGGAGGATGGTAACAGGTTAGCGTAGCATCTCTAGCATATATAACTCATTAGTTGCTGAGTCTCAATGTTCAATCTTCTTGTTTTCTGCTGACTGTAACTACATAGTCAGTAAAACTTTGTTTTGTTGATTCAGATCTCCTGTTCTAAATTAAAGTTTCAATGATGGTGATTAAATATATACAATAAATCCAGCAATATGACATACATATAGGAACAATCTAAACATAATATATTGAATAGTAAACATCGTGGTTTGATCTTGTAACAAGTCACAAGTCTCAGCGTTGGGCGAGTCCCGGTCGGTCTATCGAACAGAGAGGCTCACCTCGTTACTTTTTGAAGGTGGACAGTCTTCGAGCCGGATTTCAAACGTGATCCCCGCTGGGGTCTTTTTTTCAAAGGGCTTCCTCATGATTCCCGGAATACCGATTTTCCAGGCTCCCCGGTCCCGAGGAGGACTTGCCTCATCTGAAAAAAACAAAACTCTCATTTGTATCTACAGTCAAATCTAAAACAAGGACAGAGTAGAACTTCAGGACCGGTACCTTTAAGAGTCCTCCGCTCCTCTCCCATTTTAGGGGAATGGGGACTAAGAACCCGGCCATCGTTTTTCCCCCCCAGCAGAGCTTGCCTGATGCTGAGCGACTGCCTGGCTGTTTTGGGGGAGGGTTCAGATCTGCTGCTGGAAGAGCTGTGAGAAGTTTGAAAGGTTTCAAAGAGGAAAACACTATTTTCATGTCACTGCAGATGTTCCACAACAAGCAGCTGAGCAGATACCTCATGCTGTATTCTTTGATCTTCCTGTTGATCAGATCCTGGCTGGTTACCGCAGCATTCTGCAACAACGAGGAGGGGATAAACAGATGCACACCGACATTCCTGACTCGCTTTTTAAGAAACTTTTACCAGTAAAGATAAGAACAGGATGAAAACGAGGAAGTATGAATGTAATAAAATGTCTTTCAAAGTACAGCTTTCCTTTCAGAACAAACTGGTGCCAAGGATCATAGCCTGAAGGAAAACAGCAGGAAAACAAAGTCCTCCATTTTGCTTTCACACCTGAGTTTTTGTTTAATCCAGGTAGAACTGGTTTCAAGTGTCACGAACCACCTGGGTGTGCTTCTTTTTCTTTTAAGAGCATTCAAGCATCGATGGTTTTAACTTTTGCTCATTTTTCCTGCATCTGTAAACATTTGTGGTCCAAAACCAACAAACAGCTGCAGTGATGGCGTTTCCAGGTGTGACGGACGGCGGTGTCAAGGTCCACTTACAGAAATGATTAACCCGCTCTGTGAGTGGGCCGAACATAAAAAAAAAGTGAGATTTCCAGAAACGGACACACCTCTTCGTCTGGGTTGCTGCTATCCTGAATGACTTTGATCCATGATAACATCTCCTCCTTGCCGTCTGCCTGGAACAAATACTTGCAGTCTGTGGTGGTTAGTCGCAGCACGTTCTTCCGTCTCGTGTCACAATAGGAAATGTCAATCAGGCAGGCTTTGATGCCGACTCGCAGCGGGTCTTCCTCCGACAGAGCGTCTTTCCGATCTTTGTACAGGGTCAGAGTCTGACCTTGTAGAACGGCGTATATTTGCTTCCATGACCTCAAGCCTCCGCTGACACGCTAAAAAACAGAAGAGACAGAAATGATTCCAGTTCACAACAATAACACTCGGTACGGCTGTAAACAGAGCATTAGAGTGAAAGAATACCTTATTTTTCTCTGTGCAAAGCTGTCGGAAGTTAAGCAACCCTTCTTTGGAAGAATCGGGGAAGATGCAGGAAGAAGATTCCCTGCGGGATCCAGCATCTCCAGATGATTTGTGTCCGTCCAGAGTCTACAAATCAAATGTATATATAAAGAACTTTTCAAACATTTGTAACATGAAGTGCTTCACATATAAAATTAGGGCTGGAAATCGATTAGAAAAAAAATAACTAATTAATCTGGAAAAAATTTATCGCAAATAATCTGTTTTTTTATTTTAGTGAATTTACGTATTATCTGCAAATAATCCTAATAGGAAATCACATGCAAAATTGTACAATAACCCTTTAATTACCCCAAAAAAACACAAAAAAAAGTATTTTTTTCTCCTACATATTGGAAAATAAAAGTAAAAACACACAAAAAACAAATAAAAATTGAATTGAAAAAACCTATTCTTTCTTAAAAAAAAAGAAAAAAAAAGTTGTGCTTACTAACAGAAACTTTTTTTTTAAAATTAAAGTAGTGAAAAAAAAAATCTGGTTAGAAACGGATGCGCACCAGGCAGTAACAGTTGCACACCAGTTACTATCTGTTTAATAGCATTTTTTATTTCTGTCATTTTGATGCATTCGATAAATAATGGAGCCACATTAAAAAAATAAATAAAAATAAGCAATCATTGTAGTTTTTCCTCACCTTTCGTAGTCCCCTGAAACCTGATATTTGTTTACTAGAAGATCTCCTGCATCCGACCAGGAAGGAAAAGAGAGTATTTTAGTTTTGACACGTAAATTAAACAGCTGGACGCAGATATGCACTCACCCCCTGCCCTCCTCCGGGTAGCTGTCCAAGCCCTCATCATAAGACTTGGAGCGCTCGGTTTTACTGGCAGAGTCCGAGTCCAACAACGCGCTTCGCATGGATTCTACACGGATGATAAAACCAATAAATGACATTTAAAAGGGTGTTGCAGCGAAAACATTCTAAAAACAAATGATTAATTCATTAGAAAACCCATTGTTGCAACTGAACACTAATTACCTTGGTCATGTGATAGCTGACGGCGAATGGGAAGACATGGTGAGCCTTGACTGGAAGGCGCTGTGGCTATGGATGGTGCAACAGATATCACAGCAGAGGGAGGAATATGAGTCGCCTCCCGGTCGACACTCGGGCTGACGGGCTCGTCTGCAGAGAGAGGAACGACAGTTCAGCTTCAGAAACCTCCAGGTCATTTCATCTGTAAAAAGTAAACTGCCCTTACTTTCCTTTAACTATCGTAAGGGAAATTTTACTTTTAATAGTTGTGAGACAACAATTTAGCAAAGAGTAAAAGGTGAAGAAAATTGTTGACTTTTTAAAGTTCTTTGGAGAAAATAGTTATTTTAAGTCAGAAAAAAATCTATTTTACTAAAACAGCAGAAAATTAGGGTCTCCATTATTTATTTGCTTCACTACGCCCACTTAAAAACTTAATTCTCTAGAGCTAAAGTACTTTTGGAGTTAA
>NC_050528.1:9185259-9193668 GCF_002922805.2 Oryzias melastigma
CTATTTTGCAAATTTAGCTATATTCAGTCTATTTTACTTTATTTTGTTATTCTATCTGACTTTATTTTGTTATTTTACTCCATTTGTGGTGCTGTACAGACGCTGGTACCTGAATTTCCAAAGGGATTAATAAAGTGTTTTCTATTCTATTCAAAGTTGTAAAATTATGAATTATGAAAAGAATAAATTTTCCCCAGCTAGATCAAGTTCTGCTTTTACTGTAGAAAGTTCAGAAGTGGCCGTTTTGTTTCTATGAAGTAAAACACTGAGTGTTAGAGGATGCGTCCGAGGAAGATTGCAACACAGATTCTTGCTTAATAAGGACACTGTTTTTGGGACTGTGGTACCAAAATAGACACTGCGGATGTACAAATGCAGAGCTACACACAAGGACTTTGGTTCAGAAAGCAGAGCAAGACATTACTAACTGTAAGTTCAGTACAAGTGAAGAAATTCCATTGAAAAAAATAAATAAAATATTTGAGGAGTTTAAGTTTTTCACAGAAGCCCAGAAATGATTGGGTTTTAAATGCAAACAGCTGTAAATCTATAATTTTAAGTTATTTCAAACTGTATTTAGATTTCTTAAGTTTTAGACTTTTAGACGTGTTAGACTTTAGAAAAATATAGCTGTTAAAAAACCCTAAACTGCTATATTCTTTCATATATTATATTTAGTGCTGTCATTTTTTGTGTGATTAGTTAATTGCAACCTCTAATGAATTAATTTAATGAATCCATTTTTATTGCAAAATAATTGCTGTAAAAAGCCTTATTTAAGGCATTTTCATTTAAATTCATTACAGTTCTGGCCCAGTAAAAGATCAAATTACAAAAGAAAAGCTACTTTTACAACTAAGTCAACCTTTACGTTCAAACCATAATTTTTTTCCCCCAATTTCATGAAATAAAAATATAAAAAATAAAAGAAACGAGAACAAAACATCCGGCTCAAATTTAACACATAAAAACAGTAGGAAACTCTGTCCTTTGCAGCCCAAAAAATGTTCACCACAGACTTCTTTTTAACACCCGAATCCATCTTGACATATTCCACGCCTGGTTCACACCGGATGCAGAAGCGCTGCGAAGCGGCGTGGAATGGAGGGAGCTTCAATTCCGCGCCATTGTTAATCTATGGTGTAGTTCACACCAGACGAGAAGCGCTGCGGTCTTCCGCGACAGCGATCGATTCACGGTCTGGTCCATTTTTTGCGCAAACTGCGAGTGATCCACGTCAATTCTGGCAGGAAGTTACGCCAAGACACACGACAAAATATGCAAAAGATAACTTTTACACAATATAATACAGCGATTGACAAATACGAATATATTTTTGTATCTAAACAGACTGTAGAGGTGACAATAAAAGCACAAATACAACACAGAAAAAACAGACGGACACAGACACTGAGACACACACATAGCGGGGCGACTACGGAGCGGACGGGTGGTTTAAATGTCTGATGATAGCAAAAAAAAAACCTCTAAATAAACACAGCTAAGCAGAAGTGCATGTTGACCATCGCAGAAAATACGTGTCTGTTGTAAACTGGAGGTTAAGCAAATACCGTGCGCTAGGTGTGTAACAGATTACAAAACTCGCGGTTTGGATCGTGACACGGTTTTAAGGTCACGGTTTGGATCGTGTCACGGTTTGGATCGTGTCACGGTTTTAGGGTCACGGTTTGGATCGTGTCACGGTTTGGATCGTGTCACGGTGTTAGGGTCACAGTTTGGATCGTGTCACGGTGTTAGGGTCACGGTTTTTACAGATCAATAAAGAGTAAAAAACCAACAACAAAAAACAAAATAAAGCCTAAAATAACATTTTGGAAAAGCTTAAAAACACACTATATATATATATATATATATATATATATATACACATGTGTATATACACATATTTATACACTTACATATATATATATATATATATATATATATATTACATCAAAACGTTTGCTCACTAAGGCCTATTTATTAAAACAAAACATAGTCAAAACTTTCGACACAAAATGCTAAAACATGTCTTTTCTGATTACATTTACATGTCTTTAGACCAAAGCTACAAAAACTGAGAGAAGAGGACGCTCAAAAATAGTGTTGAAAATACCAAATCTATCTGGAGTACCCCAGAAACGCACATTTTTTGTCCCACCCCCCTAATGTCCAAACTAAATCATTAATAAAACATGTACAATTATTTTTTGTTATTAATTATTTTATTGAATCTAGCTGTTGTTAAAACAAAGATGTACATGAGTTTGACTCGAATTAAATTGGGTGTGAACGAACAATTGATTTAAATCATGCGAGTCGTGTACGCGCGGAGGGGTTATGGATGGTCTGCGGTACACGTGTTTGCCGAACCGTGGGTTGTGGTCCGTACGGAACCCGGATTATCCGTTACACCCCTACAGCGTGTACTCCGCCCACACACCGTTTTGTAGCGCTTTCACATCCGGTTTGAACCAGTTTCCAGGTCTGATGCAAACAGTCCTCCATGTACCCCATTCATTTGTGATAACCACTCGTCAGGTTCATATACTGTCTATAGTAAGGCTTGATCCCTTACATAATCGAACATTAAATGAAAATAAATTGTCATCATTTACCTTTTGTTAATTTCTCTCAAAACTGAAAAGGAGCTGAATTAAATAAACTAAAATAAAAATACATGATATACGCCAAACTACTCCAACATTTGTTGATTTTCCAGTCTTCTGCTACATCTATATTGTGTCAGAGTTTGAAAATTACATTTTAAAGGAACCTTTATAAAGCCCTGTATTCAACAACCCCCTTGTCAATTTCATCGTTTTCACACCCACGCCGTATAAATGTTGGCTTTGTACTAAACAGACAGAACATGCCTCAACGACCAGTTGCTGAAACTCAGTCTATATTTAGACCCAATTGATTTCTTATGAATATGGGAAGCAGCTAAACAATTTAATCACAAACTAATTCATTACAGGAAAAACTCAATTATAATACAGGTCCCTCCAAAGAAAACGATGCATTAAGAGTAGAAAAATCAATACATTCCTAGACATCCTTCAATCTATCTTGTTTTAGCAGAACATCCCACAGCCACTGAGTAAATACCTCAAAGCTTCTGGGAGGAAAGTTAACCGTCACGGTTCTCCTCTGTACCAGATACACCTCAACCCAACAGCAGTGAAAGTGTTGTTGCTTCACAGTCAGTCTACAAGCTCTGGATAGAGCTTCTTCTGCTAAAGTCTGGAGTACTTGTTGTTCCAGACTAGCCACTGTACGACCACAATCAATCTGAACCACTTTTCTCTGTGCTCTCTGTTGTCATGACAACATGGGCCAGCAAAAAAAGTTACAACTGATGATTATCTTACCAATGAACGGAATGGAATCCAGAGACTCGTCCAGGTTGCTGGAGCAGGAGGTGTGATGCTCCTCGAGGCGGCGCATCTGCATCTCCCGACGTGCATCGTTTGGAAGATAGCACGCCATCACGTCCGCTCCCTCGTCGTTCACAGCCAGGATGTAGGAGTGGTGCCGCAGGGGACTTGGGTTCTTTCCAGAGGGAGGCTTCTGCCTTAGAACCACCTCGACCTCCGACGGACTTTGCCCGTTGATTTCATTCTGAGGATCTGGTTGGGATACGTTCAGGATGACGGGCCTTTGGGGGAGCTCTTTGGGAGCAGAGCACGATGCGGATCGAACTCCTCTCAATGCTTCGTCTCTTCTCGTCTCAGTGGTGTGAATGGTTTCTGCTCGCATCCGGCTTTGGCCTTGTTGGCTCATTTGGCCTAAACTGACTGCAACTCTTTGGTCGGAGAAAGATTGATCAACACTTTTGCTATTTCCATAATGTACGGTCCTTTCAGGGAGCATGGGGGTTGATCGGGTTTGATTAAAATTTGGTCCTTTGTGGTAGAAGGAAGGGTTTGTTGGCACCCTCATGGCACCCCCAAATCCAGCAGAGGGCCGGTAAAGCATAGCGTGTCTAGGCATCGACTGTCTGGTCGGCCTGGTGCCTTGGTCTGCCCTTCCAGGTCCGACTTTTCTCTCATTAGACCAAGCTAGTTCTGCTGGATCACTATAGTCTGTGGTGCGTACTCGAGCTTTGTGGACAAGGCCATCTTGGGACGCACTTCGAGGGGGCCAGTCTGACGCACGGCTAATCTTTTCGGCATTGAGCATGCGGTCTTGTGAAACACTTCGTGGGGCAACCTGAAAGTGAAGTGGAGGTCCATGGTACGACCGTTCATGGGACGTACTCCTGCGTCGTATATCCTTAGGGGCCCAGTCACCTCGGGCAATGTGATGGGGGGTGGGAAAAGGACCCTGACTGGCAGTTCGCAAACTGTCCAGCCGGTCTTGGATAGTCCGACTGCCATGGGAATGAATTCCCTTGTTATCAATATACTCCCTGTAAGTTTGGTATGTGCGCCAGTCAATGTTTTGATGGTTTCCTGGGTACTGAGGCACCTGAGCTCCCATTAGGACCATACCTGGACCACCAGGGTAGACATCCGCCTTTTGAGGGTGAGGATACTGGGCTAATGACCCAGGTCTCCCTCTGACAAAGGCAGGTCCTGTGAAATCCATCCTGTGTGCTGGACCCATGTGCCCCATTTGGGCCGGAATAGGAGGAACCACCACAGTCCTAACATTGTTGTTGAGCATGCACACTGCGGTTTGACTTTTAGGGTACTGCTGACGGGGAGGAGATGGGGGCACGGTGATTTCCTTGCGATACCCGTGGTCAGGAGCTGGCATTGGCCCTCGGCCAACCTGCCCTGTCAAATCTGTTGCCTGGGCCATGCCCGTAGGCTTACAGTCTATTCTGGGGTAACATACTGGTGGTGGGTCGGGGATGTGGCTGGCGTTTCCACTGTAGCTGCTGTGGCCACGGATGTAGGCATCCTGGGAATAAGCCTGAAGACAGAGCGACAAAGCATGGTGATAGTGCATTAAGAACAAACAGCAAGTACCTGTGGTATTCAACAGAGTAGTAAGGACTGCTTACACAGAAGTCAAGTGTGATACGGCACGTTACTGCGTGTGGAGGCAATGCAATTTTGCAGTCAAAGTGAGCGGAGGCGTTTCAGGCAGTTCAGGGTGTCACTGCTCCTCACATTTTTTTTTTTATTTCTATGGTAACGATTGTAAATTAGGATGGATACAAACAATGACATACATTTCTCACAAATGAAACCTTTATACAAAAATGTAAAACTATGTTCTCTTTTCTACAAGCTGAAAACTGATTATTATTCTTAAATTTATAAGAAAAAGACTGTGATGAAAGATGTTTACGTCTAGAAAATTAATACAAAAATGTATTAAAGGCCCCCACAAATGAAAATCGTGTTTTTTTGAGTTTTTAACATGAATGTGTGGCATTTTTATAATAAAAGAGAACAAATGTGATAAGAAATCCTTTCATTTTTTGCATTTCCCAGTATTTCTCCTAATAAATTGTCAATCAAATTGTCTTAGACGTGCTCTGTTTGAACTAATGAGCTTTATTTATGCCACAACAACTCTGCTGCACATGCACTAAACCCTTATCTGTTCCTAGTGTGTCTAGTTCAGGTTCTGGAGAAGAGAAGATGATATCTTCACATTGACTGCAGTCAAATGAGCCACTGTTCACATTTCTGTGGTCAAATCAGCCGTCACTGGATTATTTTTGTGTGAGTTTCATACAATTCTTACGGTAACAGGGCTATGAACGCTGGAAAATCTCTGCGAGACTCCACGGAACTTCTTGATTTGACCACAGAAATGTGAACGGCGGCTCATTTGACAGCAGTTGCAAAGGATTGTGAATGGATGAAAGAACATTTTGATGTTAGCTTTCATTATTTTCCCAAGAACTCTGATCTGAGAAACCAATAGAAGCTAAAAGAGTCTTTAGTGAACTGGAAGGAGAAAGATTCAGGATTTTGGAGGAAGTTCTGTCCATGAAGATCTTCACTTCCTCATCTGAGCTGAAATCCGGCTCAAAATGATACGGCTGGATATTATGATATTGGTGGACATTTTTATGTAGTAATGGTTAAGATTTATGTTAGTGAGCTAACGTGACCTATCATAATCAGACGGGGGGGATCAGGGTGGGGCTACTTAGCTCAGCTCCAAAAGCCACGCCCCCTTAGAGTAAATTTTGGAAACCGAGGCTAAATATCAACATGAAAAATGTTTGTGAGATTTTGGTTAAAAACTTCATAATTAAAGCACTACTGGGAACTTTTTTTTTTATTTAAAAAAAAAAAAAATTGTCATGGGGGACTTTAAACAACTCAAATCCTAAGCATTTGGGCCAAAAAAAAAATAGTGGTGACGCCAACTCACAGAGGCTGTAAATGCGTGAATGTAACCACCGCCTTTATTAGTCACCTTAGATGAGCACTTGTCTGTCCTTTAAGTGCTATATTTGGATCGTCATGCATGATTTATAAGTTGCGCAATTTATTCAAAGATTTATTTGAAAAGTTTTACCAAGCGTAAAGGTGCGGCTACACATTCCTCAGTTTATTATGCGCTTATTTGGCAAAAAAAAAAAAGCTCACCTGCTTTGATCATTATACACTGTTGCAACAAGAAACAGTTAATGTAGAAGAACTTTGATCCCATTACAAGCTGGTGTCAGATTACAATCTTACATAAACTGTCTGTGCCACGGCAATCAGTGCCAGACCCAGTTCCTGCCTCTACAACGATGACTGAACATCTGAGTTCAGGGGTCGCTGCCCTTTATCACACAAATAACATCTGACAGAGGATGAAGAAAGGGCGAGGCTTCACTGAAATGTCATTTGGATGCCAACCTGAGCTCTCAATGTAACAGGTACTGCAGGCAGGCTCAGTGCACCAGCATCTCTGCAGGCTTCACGTTTGGACTAAAATCACAAGATCCCTTCACTCAACTGAACGGCAGGAACGAACAAGGAGTCGTTCAGCTGGGACGATGACATGCATGACACATGCAAAATTAAAGCAGAGGGTACAGCATGTCAACACCCAGCAGCTAGCCAGCCAGGGTGCAGTTTCCTTACCAGATTAGTCGCTTCCAGAGAGAAAGGCTGCAGTTACAACATGTGAAAAGAGGAGTGGGAAGAAACTATAGCAGCGAAAGAGAAAGGATGAAACAGCAATGACTGGGCTTGACATGCTAAAAATACTCTGCAGCAGCGGCACACACAGACGAGAAGCCAAAGATGTAGCCGGGGTTGCCATGTTACAACCTGCCAGTGACACTCCGTCCTGGGTGAGGTGACAGGAGCAGAAGCTTGCCTCTCATGATGCCGCTAGGTCTTCGTGGCTCCATCCATCTTCAAACAGAGTATTACGCTAACTGAACAAGGTGCCTCCAGTCTACGCCTCTCTCCCTCCCTGTTATTGCTCACATGACAGAAGCAGCAGCTGCTGATTATACATTCAGCTGTGATGGTACGGCTCCCCCTCCCACGTCTTCCTCCTCTCCGCGCATTAACTTGTTTAAAAACACAGTGCAGTCAGCTGATTCCGGCGGCTGGTTTTAGCTTCTCCCTCCTTTTTTTCCCTGCTCACATCCCCGTCGCCTGCATGGATTCACAGTGCCCTCCTAAAATGTTCAATCACTCCTCCTCTTTGCTAAGCAACTGCTGCCCGTCTCTAAGCACTCGGCGTGCACTCCCTCCTACAGTGTCATGTCTTTCTGCGAGCATCTCGTAATCCTCCAACTCCACCGCTCGTCTTCAATAGTGATATTTTTATATGGCTGCTTGCTGTTTGTTGTGCAACGTTATGGCCGGCAGTATCACAGCACATGCGGAGGAGAGTGTGAACTGTGTACATGACCGCGGTTGGTAAAAGAAAAAAAAAAGAGGAAGGTACAGTGACGTGTTTATCAGAAAAGATTTAGCTACAATAAACGGCAGAAAGACTAAAGTTCATAAAACCAGATTTGACTCAAATGCTTGCCAAGATATTATTTCCAGATTCTTTAAAGTTTTTATATTTAAAGAATATAACTAAAAATGTGACCAACTGATAAATCTGCATACTGACAATAGGGACAAGAGGAATCAGCAGAATAAACGATGACATTGGTCATTATGAATTTTTTTTTGTCTTTAAACAGTTTAATAGGAAATACTTCTGGTAAAGTAAGCCCCGCCCCCAACCATTTTCAAACAACAGGTCATTCAAGAATGGTGAAAACTTTCTCATGTTGAAAAAAAGATTTTAAATTATTTACTTGACATACAGAACAGGTTTGTTCAGTTTCGCCTTTCTGTTTAAAAAACACAACTTTTAAACCTTAATTATGACGGAGTATTTGGGCCAACAAATAAAATTTAAAAAAGCAATATTACTAGATTTAAAGTTATAAATTTACAACTTTAAATCTAGTAAATTTAAGAATTTTTCCTC
>NC_050528.1:9194068-9199589 GCF_002922805.2 Oryzias melastigma
GGACAAGAGGAATCAGCAGAATAAACGATGACATCGGTCATTATGATTTTTTTTTGTCTTTAAACAGTTTAATAGGAAATACTTCTGGTAAAGTAAGCCCCGCCCACAACCTTTTTCAAACAACAGGTCATTCAAGAATGGTGAAAACTTTCTCATGTTGAAAAAAAGATTTAAAATTATTTACTTGACATACAGAACAGGTTTGTTCAGTTTCGCCTTTATGTTTAAAAAACACAACTTTTAATCCTCAATTATGACGGAGTATTTGGGCCAACAAAAGAATTTAAAAAAACAATATTACTAGATTTAAAGTTATAAATTTACAACTTTAAATCTAGTAAATTTACAAATTTTTCCTCATAAATCTACTAAATTTAAAGTCTCCTTCAATGATGAGGGCAGAATAATATGGAGAGAAAATAGACTCACTCTGATTAATTCTTGATTTGTGCGTAAATTAGGATTATTGTCTGCGTAATTCTTGATTTTTAAATCATATAATACGTTTTGTGCAAAAGTTAAAAAATTACAACATAAAAAAAATACAAAATACAATTTACCATGCACAAATTAAAATTACAACAGCTAGAAACTACTTGCACATGCAAACCTCTACGCCACGCCACTTTGCGGTGCTTCTGCGACCAGTGTGAACCAGACGTTACTGACGACAAACCCCAGAAAGTAGCTACACTAATAATAATTTTATTTTGAGTCGCCAAAACGTTCAGAATTTCTTTGTTTTTGAAACACATCCGTAAACAAAACTTCTCAAAACACTCCATGTTTTTTCTCCGATAAACACACAACTTTGGTGTTTTTCCTCGTTAATTTATGACTTTTTTCTTCAAAATGTACATATTTTAAAGTAATAAATTCACAGCTTTATTCCTGTAATTTAACAGCTGTGACTTTTTTTCCACGTAAATTTACGACTTAAAGGTTGTAATTAAAAAAACACATTTTTGTTTGTAAAATGGCCCAAATACTCTGTCGTACTAAACCGAACTTCAGACAAATACAGATCAAAAATGCATTTAAGTCCTAATGTTATTCCACTAATTTTGATCTGGAATATTTCAAGCAATTAAACAGAAAACACTAAAGTGGAAAACCAAAGAAATATATACGAATACATAGATTTATTAAGCTTTAGGTGATTAATTTTGATTTGACAACTAAAAATTTAAAAGCAAAATAAATACACTCATATATTTGCGTCCACGTGGAAATGAGGCCTTTATAACTACTCTGATCATAAATTGACAAATTTGTACTTCTAGATACAATAAATGTCACATTGAATCCATTAAATTTGATTTTTTTAACATAATTTTTCTTTATAGCACAAGTTCTAAATAAAATATAAATCACATCATGTCTTATCAAGTTTAAAAAAAAAACATAAAAAGAAAAAAAAAGAGTTAAATTTTACCATTAAATTTTACCCATTACTATTTTTTTTAATTTATTTACATATAAATAATCATAAATATCACAGCTCTAGTATCAAATGAAACAAACAAAGAAGTGTGCGTGTCGGTAAAGATTATATCATTTATTATTGTATTTTGTAAAAGTTTGTAAAGTCTAATTAAAAATGCTTAAACATATTCTTCAGCAAATACACTTACATCTTCTTGTGTTTGCTGTACTGCATTAAAAAGAGATTTGAAGCAATGACTTGTAGTTCATCCTTCAGAGCTCTGATTTCTAAACAATAACACTACGGACTTGAGAAAGTGATGGCGCTGAATATTTTCACTCCACATTATTTTGCCTGTGTGGGTATTTTTGGTGGCGCTCGCTCACGCACTCCCATTTAGGACATTTCTGCAGCAGTTCTGGAGCACAGCGAGTCTGCTATGGCCTGATTAGAAGGCCTACATAGAGGCCTCTGATGGGACAGGCCAGATACTTGGAACTCATGACTAAAGTCCTGACTATCTTAAACTAGATCAACTATATCAGAAAAGTGATCACAACCTTTTGTTTTTCCCCGATTAATCACAACTGATGTGTGAAATGAAGTGTGATGCTTCATGTGAGAATGCACACTAAAAATCAGCGTGATTTTTTTGACTCACACAAACGTATATGTTCACAGAATTAAAACAAAGGCCTCACTTACATTTCACAATAAGAGCCCAGAGCAAGATAGCAGTTAGCCCTGGAGCCCTGGCTTAAACAAGGGGGTGAAAGGTGTTGACATGGCCTCCAAAACACCCAGAAACTGTTCTGTAGCCTAATTTACTAAATCTCTGCCCCATTTTACACTCTCAAGTATAAGGGAACACTGAAACATGCTCAAGTGGAAGAACCTTAAGGTATAACAAGAGCTTATTTTTATATAAACACTAAATCGGAGCAAAAAAATAAATAAATGATTAATAATTTACTAAATCAAATCTTACCAGCTGTAGGATATCTTCATCTTTTGGCATCACGCACAGTTCAAGAAAGTCTCCACTACAAAAACAAAAGAAATTAAATGGGGAAATATGCTTAAACTAATAACACAAATATGGAGGAAAATCAACGTTACCTGTCTTGAATCAAAGATATGACCTCCCCGTAGGCTTTCCCAATGATGCTGGCTCCATTCACCTTCACTATTCGATCACCTGAACCACAACAGGAAAAAGTTGTCAGGAGACAAAATAAAAAGAGTCTGTAAAAACTAAAAGTCACAAACAAAAAAGAATATGCGTCTTAAAAAAAACAGTGCAAGCAGCAAAGCATTTAGTAAAAAACTAAATGTAAACGTCTCTGGTGGGTTTTGGTTATTAAAGACTCTTTGGGATAATTTTTGAACTATTATAAAAGTATTGCCACTGTTTTTTTTTAACTATAAATGTGCCAATTTTAGGCAAATTTAAAAAGCGTGTGTTGTCTTTTTAGGACATAGTTTCTGCAGAGCGGCAGTAGTTCATTAAACTTTAGGTGGGATCATCGGTGAGGTATTAAACCCTCCTCCCCTTCCTGTCGTTGAGAGCTCTCTGTTTACATGCTCTCCAGCTAGCTTACAGCCCCTCAAACCACAACCAGATTTGTGTGCAAATGTGGTTTTGTGTGTGCTCATCAAGCGATTTGTGCTTACTTTTTAAAGATTCGTGCGCATAATTAGTTGTAATTTTAATGTCCAAATTGTGCTTTGTATTTTTTTTATTTAATCATTTTCGTACTAATGCACACAGTGTATTGAATGAGTTACAAACCAATAATTTTGCACGCACAGATCGGGATGAGTCTATTTTCTCTCCATAAAAAAGGGATCTTGTAGCCCACCCGGCGCATTTTCTACATCACAAATAAGCTTTTTCACATTTAACTTTTTTTTATCTGCTTTTTTTCACAACAATCTGAATATATGAATACTTACATATGTAATTTTTAGATTAATTTCCTTAATATATGCCCTCCATCATTAGAAAACTGTCACAAAACACCAAAAAGATGGTTTTCAGCATAGAGGGTCTTCAGCCCTTTTAACACCAGATCTTTAGCCTCAACAGGGTTCCTTCAAGTTTTTTCAAGTTAAATTTAAGACTTTTTAAGACCTTTTTATGGTTTTGCATGTCAGAAATTAAGACCAATTTCCCAGTTGATATCCCATTGGATTAATTATTTCCCATTTTATGATCATGTGCATAAATAAAACATAAATATTACAAAAAAATGCTTTTTTTCAAAATATGAAAATGGTCTTTACTTTTGACATGCTTCCCTTTCAAAACAAAAGACATAAGATCACCAGTGATTAAAAAAAATAGACTACATACAGTTTATTTGATAGATTTTGGTAAACATTCATAAACTTTGCTATATTGAATTGATTAGGAGCTAATTAGCAAATTAAAACTCTTGAAACAGTCCGCTTTATAATACGGCGTGTGTCAAAACGTTTTAGAACGATTATGAAGCTGTAACACTTGATGGATTGTTGGAGCATTATGGGTATCGTAGTCAGGAGCCTGGTGGAGTGATAAGTACTTTTCTTTAAATGTTTGTGAATTAGTTGAATAAAGTTTGACTGTTTTATATTGATGAATGTGCCTAAAAGTCAAATGAATAGAATATTTTTTTAAATGAAAAACATTTCAATTTTCTTCAACTAGAGGAGCCACAAAAGAAGGGTCAAAGGGTCATGTGGGTCCGCAGGCTCCGGTTGCAAACACAATTAACATAATTCCAGCAGATTAATTAATTGATTAATAATTAAGTCAGCTGATTGGTGCATTGAGAAACCTGCTTTGAATATTGGTGCAAAGAAATCCATTTACATTAACAGCATTAACGATCTAAGAGTTTCGGTTGTTCAGAATGTGTTGTATTTAGCTGTCGCTGCCGACATCTCTGAAGTTAATTAAAGGATAGATATTTAAGCAAACGAGTTACCTGTGCAAAGCCCAGCTTCATGAGCAGGACCACCTTCCTTGACTTGCTTCACAAATATAGTGTCCATGGCGTCCAGCCGACTCTGCTGCCTCCCTAAAGAAAAAAATATAACAGTTAGTATGAGGCTGAAATATTAGCTAAACTCCGAAATAGCCTAAAAAAATAAATTAGCCAAAACAGCTGGCATGTAGCTGAAATATTAGCCTAACTCCAAAACAGCCTAAAAAATTTAAGAAGAAAAGCCTAAATTAGCCTAAACAGCTAGCATGTAGCTGAAATATTAGCTAAACTCCAAAATAGTCCAAAAATATCTTAGTAAATGCCAAAATACTCCAAAAAGCTATCAGAATGCCAATTTTTAAAACTTAAAAAATGTCATTTTTTAACATAATTGTGAATAAAAACGGGCAGGAATATTATTTCAGAATAAATTCAACTTAAACATTTTGTCAAAATTATAAGTTAGAAATAAGCGCAAGATAAAGTTGGGCAATTAATAACGATAAAATAAAATGATCTGGAGGGCCGGATAGAATTAGTCGGAGGGCCGGATCCGGCCCCCGGGCCTTGACTTTGACACGTGCTATAAGGGAAAGATTTGAAACTGAAGTCTAAAGTGACTCAAAAACTACTTTAAACTAGAATTAAAGATCTACTGGTCACTTCATGCTTGTTCAACTTTAGATAAACATCTGAAGAAATTCAAATACAACTTCAGCAGGAAATTGTGTTGAAGTGACACGGATTCGAGCGACTACAGAGAGGAAACGCTGTTTGTTCATTCTGTCCTCGTCTCCTAGCAGCTGCACGGCCAAAAAGAGGAAAGAAAGAAAGAGAGGCAGTGAAAGAAGGCGAGGAAGGAGGAAGAGGGACAGTGCGGTCAGCTGCACAGATCCCACTCTTTTTTGTAAGTGAGACATAACTGTTCCAAGCCACAGAGCAGCTAAACTCGGCCGCAGTGGTTGATATTCTGGTGGGGAGTCAGCACACGCCGCCTCACAGACGTGAATAAATGAGGGTCGATCATGAGAGCACTCGTGATAGTTACTGATGTGGAGGTCATTTCGATTCTGCTGCCATCCTCAGAAAAGACAAATACACATCTTAGTTGGAATTTTCTTCT